>NC_092228.1:24539888-24754888 GCF_036320965.1 Panulirus ornatus
ATTACAGAGGTATAAGTTTGTTGAGTATTCCTGGTAAATTATATGGGAGGGTATTGATTGAGAGGGTGAAGGCATGTACAGAGCATCAGATTGGGGAAGAGCAGTGCGGTTTCAGAAGTGGTAGAGGATGTGTGGATCAGGTGTTTGCTTTGAAGAATGTATGTGAGAAATACTTAGAAAAGCAAATGGATTTGTATGTAGCATTTATGGATCTGGAGAAGGCATATGATAGAGTTGATAGAGATGCTCTGTGGAAGGTATTAAGAATATATGGTGTGGGAGGCATGTTGTTAGAAGCAGTGAAAAGTTTTTATCGAGGATGTAAGGCATGTGTACGTGTAGGAAGAGAGGAAAGTGATTGGTTCTCAGTGAATGTAGGTTTGCGGCAGGGGTGTGTGATGTCTCCATGGTTGTTTAATTTGTTTATGGATGGGGTTGTTAGGGAGGTAAATGCAAGATAATAATGATATTAATAATAATAATAATAATAATAATAATAATAATAATAATAATAATAATAATAATAATAATAATAATAATGATAATGATAATAATGGCAATAATGATAATAGTAATAATAACAACGATAATGATCATTATAATAATAATCATAACAATAATAATGATAATGATATTAATAATAATGATAATGATAACAATGATAATGATAGTAATGATAACAATAATAGTAGTAATAATAATAATAATAATAATAATAATAATAATAATAATAATAATAATAATGGAAATAATTATAATAATAATAATAATAATAGTAATGATAAAAATGATAATAATAATAATGATGATAATGATAATGATAATAATGATGATAATAATAATAATAATAGTAACAATAATAATAATAATAATGATAATAATAATAATAATAATAATAATAATAATGATAATAATGATAATTATAATGATAATAATAATGATGATAATAATAGTACTAATAATGATAATAATAACAATACTAATGATAATAATAATAATAATAATAATAATAATAATAATAATAATAATAATAATAATAATAATAATAATAATAATAATAATGATAATAATAATAATGATGATAATAATAATAATAATAATAATAATAATAATAATAATAATAATAATGATAATGATATGAAACTAATGATGATAATAATAATAATAATGTAATTTAGTTTTGCTTGTTATATGTTCTTGCACCAGCCAATAAATGTCAGTAATAAACGAAGAAACGGCACTCGTTTGCTCATATGTGCAATGCAGCGAAACCTCAGTCATGCCTCACAGAAATTTTGGTGGTTTCACCATGATATATTCATGTGCGAGGCTCATCACATTGGCAGCATATCGCCCCCTGTATACCACAACGCTCCAATTATCCATATCCCGTGCACAGCTCACACCCTCAGGCATGTTTAGGTCCCGGTCGCTCACCACCAACACTCCCTTCCTCACTTGCCGCCATACCCTGAACGTCTGGTAGCATTCATTGCTCAGTGTTTCCAAGCGCTCGTCCCACAATTTCCCTCTCCGTGCCTCCGATATTTCCCGCACAGCACTCACGCTCAAATTTTGAATATTTTCCCGAAAATATTTCATCCCAACAACCAGCAACTCTTTTCCTTCCAAGGAAATGGATGAATTACTGGCATCTGCGTATTGAGGTTCGTCATCGTGAGTCTAACAACTTCCCTTCTGTGCTTACAGAGTAGGAATGGGTGGAATGATGGACGGAGAGACAGGAGCCTTTATTTATATGCGATAGAAATGATAATTTTGGTCAGAACAAGCAACTCGCCAAAGCTGCATTAAAAACCAGATCACCATCAGGTACTCATATGAAACCTCCTATCTTTGGCTCTCAACAATCATTTTTTCGGGAAATTGTTGTCACAAATGCTGTTTGTATGAACTCGACTTAGATTCCAGAGAGCAGACTGGCATCTTACCGATGCATTCTTCCATATATTCATGTAATTTGTATGAATCGAATTTTCATTTGAGTCATGAAAGGCAATGTAGCAGCACCTCTCATCTTCACTGTCTCTTTGCTGTAGTATTACTATGTGAAATGTTTGTGGTACACATCTCTGCAGACATAACGGGCAAGATTTTGATATAAATGCTAGACTATCTCACATCCTATGGAGTAAGACCTCTACCTTAATTTTGTACTAAAAATGCTATAAAGTTCCTTTTTCTATTTCTGGAAATGCCATAGAGTCATTTCTTTCTCTGAGTACGTACGATGATAATTAGATAAAAAAAAAAATTAGGCTCTTGTAATGAAATGCATTAACTGACCTTCATGATTCTGACGCGGGAAACGCCTCGTCTGGTGAATCTACTGTTTAGAAAATAGTCGGCAGTGAGACGGCTGACGAGCCATACCGTCTTGCCCTGCAGTAATGGAGGAAAAACTTTCTCTACGGAGTCGTAAAATTTGAAGGCTCTTGCCAGGCCCTATGAAGAGAGAGAAGTGGATTAGAAATCGGTTCACTCTAATTACTTGGAAAACATTTCTGTTCATTTCCATTATAATCACTAGTAAGGCTACGGGGACACTGAGGGAAACATGCAAATTCAAGGACACACTGTACACGGGGAAATATACACGTATATACAAACATGTTGACGCCTCTTCAAAACACATACACACACACACGCAAATGCAGTCTCACAGTCACAATTACATGTCACACTGAAAAACTGGAAAAAAAACTCAAACATAGGAACACAAATTATGTTTCTGACCCTGACGCATTTATGAGTCGCCCACATAGGTTGAATACTGGTCCTTCTGGAGCTGTAGACAGCAGTCCCAGAGAGAGAGAAATTTTAAACTACCGGCAGTCATATAGTTACTTTACTCATGATCGCGCAAAGGTAAAACTGTTTGGATTGGAAGTTGGGGGACAAGTTAAGTTGGAGGTAAGTTTGAGTGAAGAAAAAATTGGAGGAAATGAAGTGTTTCAGATACCTGGGAGAAGACTTATCAGCGAATGAAACCATGGACGTAGAAGTGAGTCACACGGTGCACGAGGGTACAATGGTTCCGGTGCCGATGAAGAATTTATAGGAGAGAACGTTATCTCGGACAGCAAAAATGGTATATTTGAAGGAATAATATATATATATATATATATACATATATATATATATATATATATATATATATATATATATATATATATATATATATATATATATATATATATATAAACATTTTCTTTTTTTTTGCTTTGTCGCTATCTCCCGCGTTTCCGAGGTAGCGCAAGGAAAGAGACGAAAGAAATGGCCCAACCCACCCCTATACACATGTATTTACATACACGTCCACACACACAAATATATTTACCTATACATCTCAGTGTACACATATATATACACACACAGACATATACATATATACACATGTACATAATTCATACTATCGGCCTTTATTTATTCCCATCGCCACCTCACCACACATGGAAAAACATCCCCCTCTCCCTTCATGTGTGCGGGGTAGCGCCAGGAAAAGACAACAAAGGCCCCATTCGTTCAAACTCAGTCTCTAGCTGGCATGTAATAATGCCCGAAACAACAGCTCCCTTTCCACATCCAGGCCCCAGAGAACTTTCCATGGTTTACCCCAGACGCTTCACATGCCCTGATTCAATCCATTGACAGCACGTCGACCCCGGTATACCACATCGATCCAATTATTTCTTATCCGCCTTTCACCCTCCTGCATGTTCAGGCTCCGATCACTCAAAATCTTTTTCACTGCATCTTTCGACCTCCAATTTGGTCTCCCACTTCTCCTCGTTCCCTCCACCTCTGACACATATATCCTCTTGGTCAATCTTTCCTCACTCATTCTCTCCAAATGACCAAACCATTTCAAAACACCCTCTTCTGCTCTTTCAACCACACTCTTTTTATTATCACACATCTCTCTTTCCCTATTATTACTTTCTCGATCAAACCAACTCACACCACATATTGTCCATAAGCATCTCATTTCCATCACATCCACCCTCCTCCACAAAACGCTATCCATAGTCCACGCCTCGCAACCATGCAACATTGTTGGAACCACTATTCCTTCAAACATACCACTTTTTGCTTTCGTAGAAAATGCTCCCGACTTCCACACATTCTTTAAGGCTTCCAGAATTTTCGCCCCCTCCCCCACCCTATGATTCACCTCCGCTTCCATGGTTCCATTAGCTGCCAAATTCACTTCCAGATATCTAAAACACTTTACTTCCTCCAGTTTCTCTCCATTCAAACTTACCTCCCAATTGACTTGACCCTCAACCCTACTGTACCTAATAACATTACTCTTATTCACATTTACTCTCAACTTTCTTCTTTCACACACTTTACCAAACTCAGTCACCAGCTTCTGCAGTTTCTCACATGAATCCGCCACCAGCGCTGTATCATCAGCGAACAACAACTGACTCACTTCCCAAGCTCTCTCATCCACAACTGACTGCATACTTGCCCCTCTCTCAAAAACTCTTGCATTCACCTCCCTAACAACCCCATCCACAAACAAATCAAACAACCATGGAGACATCACACACCCCTGCCGCAAACCTACATTCACTGAGATCCAATCACTTTCCCCTCTTCCTACACGTACACATGCCTTACATCCTCGATAAAAACTTTTCACTGCTTCTAACAACTTGCCTCCCACACCATATATTCTTAATACCTTCCACAGGGCATGTATATCAACTCTATCATATGCCTTCTCCAGATCCATAAATGCTACATACAAATCCATTTGCTTTTCTAAGTATTTCTCACATACATTCTTCAAAGCAAACACCTGATCCACACATCCTCTACCACTTCTGAAACCACACTGCTCTTCCCCAATCTGATGCTCTGTACATGCCTTCACCCTCTCAATCAATACCCTCCAATATAATTTACCAGGAATACTCAACAAACCTATACCTCTGTAATTTGAGCACTCACTCTTATCCCCTTTGCTTTTGTAAAATGGCGCTATGCAAGCATTCCGCCAATCCTCAGGCATCTCACCATGATTCATACATACATTAAACAACCTTACCAACCAGTCAACAATACAGTCACCCCCTTTTTTAATAAATTCCACTACAATACCATCCAAGCCCACTGCCTTACCGGCTTTCATCTTCCTCAAAGCTTTTAGTACATCCTCTCTGTTCACCAAATCATTTTCCCTAACTCTCTCACTTTGCACACCACCTCGACCAACACACCCTATATTTGCCACTCTATCATCAAGTACATTCAACAAACCTTCAAATTACTCACTCCATCTCCTTCTCACATCACCACTTCTTGCTGTCACCTCCCCATTAGCCCAATTCACTGATGTTCCCATTTGTTCCCTTCTCTTACGCACGTTATCTAGCTCCTTCCAAAACATCTTTATATTCTCCCTAAAATATAATGATAATCTCTCACCTTAACTCTCATTTAACCTCTTTTTCACCTCTTGCGCCTTTCTCTTGACCTCCTGCCTCTTTCTCTTATACATCTCCTATTCATTAGCATTATTTCCTTGCAAAAATTGTCCAGATGGCTCTCTCTTCTCTTTCACTGATACTTTTACCTTTTCATCCCACCACTCACTACCCTTTCTAATCTGCCCACGTCCCGCGCTTCTCATGCCACAAACATCTTTTGCAAAAGCCATCACTGCTTCCCTAAATACATCCCATTCCTCCCCCATTCCCCTCACCTCCTTTGTTCTCACCTTTTTCCATTCTGTACTCAGTCTCTCCTGGTACTTTCTCACACAAGGCTCCTTCCCAAGCTCACTTACTCTCACCACTCTTTTCACCCCAACATTCTCTCTTCTTTTCTGAAAACCTCTACAAATCTTCACCTTTGCTTCCACAAGATAATGGTCAGACATCCCTCCAGTTGCACCTCTCAGCACATTGACATCCAAAAGTCTCTCTTTCGCGCGCCTATCAGTTAACACGTAACCCAATAACGCTCTCCGACAATCTCTCCTACTTACATACGTATACTTATGTATATCTCTCTTTTTAAGCCAGGTATTCCCAATCACCAGTCCTTTTTCAGCACATAAATCTACAAGCTCTTCACCATTTTCATTTACAACACTGAACACCCCATGTACACCAATTATTTCCTCAACTGCCACATTACTCACCTTTGCATTCAAACCACCTATCACTATAACCCGGTCTCGTGCATTAAAACTACTAACACACTTACTCAGCTGCTCCCAAAACACTTGCCTCTCATGATCTTTCTTCTCATGCCCAGGTGCCTATGCACTAATAATCACCCATCTTTATTGAAGCTGTTGTTGAAAGGTAACATTTCTCTTATCAAAAGTTTGTCATCTTTGTCCCCTTCATTGCCATATATGTATGGACTTATCAAAACACATAAACAGAATTTTCCAGCAAGACTTATAGTGAGTTCAGTATACTCCATCACATATTAATTGTCAAAATGGTTAGTTTCCTTATTAAGCCCTTTAGTGCGTAAGGTATCAAATTCTAATATCATGAACAATGTAGATTTAGTCAGAAAGCTAAACAATATCAATGTTAATTTTGATTTCAAACTAGTTAGCTTTGATGTTTCCTCACTTTTTACTAAAGTTCCAGTTGATGACCTTTTAGAATATTTATTTGATGTATTGGATGATATTCATTTACCTGTTTCAAAGTTTAATTTCATTGAACTGATAAGATTGTGCATAAAAGACTGTGTATTTTAATTTAATGAAGATTATTATGCTCAAAAATTTGGTATGGCAATGGGTAGCCTTCTTTCACCTGTTCTAAGTAATCTTTATATGGAATTTTTTGAAACAAAATTGCTAAAGGATATCTTACCTTGTAATGCAATTTGGTTTAGGTATGTAGATGATGTTCTTTGTGTTTGGCCAACAAATGAAAATTTACAAATTACTTAACAATTTAGTACCTTCCATTAAATTTACTGCAGAATATGAAAATAATGGTATGTTACCATTTTTAGATTGCATGATGCATAGACAAGGAAACAAGTTTAAGTTTAGCATATACAGAAAACCCAGCAATGTGTGCTCATATATGCATTATTACTCATCTCAACATGACAGAGTTAAATTATCATCATTTCAATCTATGGTCCTTAGGGCATTGCGTATTTGCAGTCCAAAGTTTATTGAAGATGAGTTTGAGAAGATATATTCTATTAGATCTAAGTTAAAGTACCCTAGATCTTTCATTGATAAATCACTTAAGTAAGCAAAGAAATCATTTTATAGAGTTGAGCCCAAACCTCCCATTGACAACAAGAATCTTTTAGTTCTCCCTTTTAATAATAATTTCACTATGCTTCCCATGTTGCTTAAATCCTTTAATGTAAATGTTGCCTTTAGCAACAATGATACTATAAAGAATATCTTAATGAGGAATTCACCAGAAAATTCTCTTGGTTGCATCTATAAAGTCCCTTGTGGAAACTGTAATAAATTTTATGTTGGTCAGAGTGGTAAGGATCTTTCTGTTTGACTTAAGCAACATAAATATAGTATAAGAACGGGACAAGAATCAAATGCCTTGTTTAATAATGTTAAAAAATATTATCATTGTATTGACTGGAGTAATGCCATCTCAGTTATTAACTCTAACTCTATTACCAAGAGAAATATAATTGAATCTTCTATTATCAAATGCGCAAAAAATTTATTCTTAATGTTAGTGATGGTCTATACAAATTACATAACTTTACTGTTGATAAGATTTGTAAAATGATAAGTTTATGAACGCTCGCTGTATGTTCTGGACAATCATATGTTTACCAAATGGCGTCCTAGCTTCGTCTCTTCGATGTATATCAACTGACTGTTATATTTCTCACTTGTGTCTTCCCTGATGATGTGATTATTACACGAAAGCGCACTTGGGAGCTTTTCGTGTCTTATTTTCCCCGTGGACTCATAGGAATATATATATATATATATATATACATATATATATATATATATATATATATATATATATATATATATATATATATATATATATATATATATATATATATGTATATACATATACACCGGGGTCGAAGTGCTCTCAATGGATTGAATCACGGCAAGTGAAGCGTCTGGGGTAAACCATGGAAAGTCCTGTGGGGCCTGGATGTGGAGGGGGAGCTGTGTTTTCGGGCATTATTACGTGGCAGCTGGGGACTGAGTATGAACGAATGGGGCCTTTGTTGTCTTTTCCTAGCGCTACCTCGCACACTTGAGGGGGAGGGGGTTGTTATTCTATGTGTGGCGAGGTGGAGATGGGAATAAATAAAGGCAGACAGTATGAATTATGTACATGTGTATATATGTATATACCCGTGTGTGTATATATATAGCTGTACATTGAGATGTATAGGTATATATATTTGCGTGTGTTGACGTGTATGTATATACATGTGTGTGTGAGTGGGTTGGGCCATTTCTTTCGTCTGTTTCCTTGCGCTACCTCGCAAACGCGGGAGACAGCGACAAAGCAAAATAATAATAATGATAATAATAATATATATATATATATATATATATATATATATATATATATGTATACATATCTTAGAACATACAAACTTCCAACAGCCAGGATCAAACTCGGGACCCCTGTGCAAGAAACTGGAATTCTAACCGCTAGGATATGGGCCTTGCCCATTGCCTAGCGGTTTGCATTCCCGTCTCTTGTACAGGGGTCCCGTGTTCGGTCCCGGCTGTTGGAGGTTTGTATGTTCTATGAAGGTGTGCGTTTCTATGCACTATGTTCGTGTGTATATATATATATTATTTATTTATCTATTTTGCTTTGTCGCTGTCTCCCGCGCCTGCGAGGTAGCGCAAGGAAACAGACGAAAGAAATGGCCTAACCCACCCCCACACACATGCAACATGCACACATACACACGTCCACACACGCAAACATGCACACCCACACATCCCAACGTACACACATATATACACACACAGACACACACATATACACACATGCACACAATTCACATTGTTTGCCTTATTTCATTCCCATCGCCACCCCGCCACACACGGAATAACAACCCCCTCCCCCCTTATGTGCGCGAGGCAGCGCCAGGAAAAGACAACAAAGGCCCCATTCGCTCACACTCAGTCTCCAGCTGTCATGCAATAATGCCCGAAACCACAGCTCCTTTTCCACATCCAGGAACAACAGAACCTTCCATGGTTTACCCCAGACGCTTCACATGCCCTGATTCAATCCATTGACAGCACGTCGACCCCGGTATACCACATCGATCCAATTCACTCTATTCCTTGCCCGCCTTTCACCCTCCTGCATGTTCAAGCCCCGATCACTCAAAATCTTTTTCACTCTATCTTTCCACCTCCAAATTGGTCTCCCACTTCTCCTCGTTCCCTCCACCTCCGACACATTTATCCTATTGATGAATCTTTCCTCACTCATTCTCTCCATGTGCCCAAACCATTTCAAAACACCCTCTTCTGCTCTCTCAACCACGCTCTTTTTATTTCATGGATTTCATGGATTCCACACGGCTCTTCTATTACTTCTCTACAAGTAGTCCTGAATTTTCTCGTTTCTTTACTGCTTTCTCCAAATCATTAATTAAGGCCCACCAACTGAAGTTACGATTTGGATTCCTTACGAAATACCGTGATGAACAAGTGATGCCAAGATCTGTCCTACCTCAACGTTTGTTGCAGCTGTCTGGTCGACCATTTGACAAATTCCAAAACAGCATTTTCAAGAAACACATTGAATTAAAGAAGATTGAATTGGAGGAGGCTTTTCGTATTACAAGAGAGAAGAAACGAGCCTTTAAAATGGCAATACCAACATATTGGAAGAACCGGATGTTGGACTATTGGTATAACAGATTAAGGAATGAATGCAATAGACTACAAATATAACTAAAGTGTAAGTTGGAGAATTTTATCAAAAACAGCGATTGGGCTAAGAACACAAACCCTTCTTTTGTGATAAACGTGTCCAATAAACAACTAGATAAAGACTCCTAGTGTGCCTTAGGCTATGGATTAAGTTTTGTGTGCTCAAACAAGGAAGCCAGCTGTGTTGATGTCACAAAGTCTTTTTGAATTTAGAGAAATACAGGAATTTAGCTAATGATGAAAATGATATCTGTAAGGGTTTAGTGTATGCCAGTTTGTCAATACCAGTGGATCCTGATTGCCCTAAAAGATTTATAAGAGCTAATAACACCTTAAAAAATGACATACATATTACTAAAGCGGAAGAGGCTAACGCTGTTTTGATTTTTGACAAAAGTAACTATTTATCTAAAATGAATGATCTTTTAAATGATGACACAACATATTCTAAACTCAGTAAGAATCCCTTAGAAGCAGTTAATTCCCATTTCAATAAAGAAATGAAGTTGTTGTTGAAAGGTAATGGTTCTCTTATCAAGAGTTTGTCATCTTTGTCCCCTTCATTGCCATTTATGTATGGACTTATCAAAACACATAAACAAAATTTTTCGGCAAGACCTATGGTGAGTTCAGTACGCTCCATCACATATATATTGTCAAAATGATTATTTTCTTTATTAAGCCATTTAGTGGGTAAGATATCAAATTCTAATATCATGAACAATACAGATTTAGTCAACAAGCTTAACAAGATCAATTTAAATTTTGATTTCAAACTAGTTAGCTTTGATGTTTCCTCACTTTTCCCAAAAGTTCCAGTTGATTACCTTATAGAATATCTATTTGATGTCTTGTGATATTAATTTACCTGTTTCAAAGTCTGTTTTCATTGAACTGATAAAATTGTGTATAAAACACTGTATTCCAATTCAATGGAGATTATTATGCTCAAAAATTTGGTGTGGCAATGGGTAACCCCCTTTCACCTTACTAAGCAATCTTAATATGGAGTTTTTTGAAACAAAATAACTAAAGGATATCTTACCTTCTAATGCAATTTGGTTTAGATATGTAGATGATCTTCTTTGTGTTTGGCCAACAAATGAAAATTTACAAATATTTCTCCCCTTGCTTAACAATTTAGTACATTCCATCAAATTTACTGTAGAAAATGAAAAAAAAATGTTATCATTTTTAGATTGCATGATCTATAGGCAACGAAACAAGTTTAAGTTAAGCATATACAGATAACCTACCAATGCATGGTCATACATCCAATTATTACTCATCTCAACATGGCAGAGTTAAATTATCATTATTTCAGTTGATGTTCCTTAGGGCATTACGTACTTACAGTGAAGAGTATATTGATGATGAGTTTGAGAAGATATATATTCTATTGCATCTAAGTTAAAGTACCCTAGATCCTTCATTGATAAATCCCTTAAGTTAACAAAGAAATGATTTATAGAGTTGAGCCCAAATATCTCATTGACACCAAGAATCTTTTTGTTCTCCCTTTTGATAATAATTCTAATTTACTTCTTGTGTTACTTAAATCCTTTAATGTAAATGTTGCCTTCAGCAACAATAATACTATAAAGAATATCTTAATCAAGAATTCACCAGAAAATTCTCCTGGGTGTATCTATAAAGTAACATGTAGAAATTGTGATAAGTTTTATGTTGGGCAGACTGGTAAGGATCTTTCTGTTAGACTCAAACAACATAAATACAGTATAAGAACGGGACAAGAATCAAATGCCTTGTTTAATCACGCTAGAAAGTATGATCATTGTATTGACTGAAGTAATGCCATCTCAGTTATTAACACTGACTCTATTACCATGAGAAATATCATTGAACATTCTATCATTAAATACACAAAGAATAATAATCCTAATATTAGTTATGGTCTATACGAACTAGATAACTTTATTGTTGATAGAAGTTGCAAAATGATAAGTTTATGAACGCTCTTTGTCTGTCTTGGACAATCGCATGCTTACCAGATGGCGTCCTAGCTTCGATGTATATCAACTGACTGTTTTATTTCTCTCCTGTGTCTCCCCGATGATGTGATTATTACACGAAAGGGCAGTTGGGAACTTATCGTGTTTATTTATTATACTTTGCCGCTCTCTATCACGTTAGAGAAGAAGCGCAAGGAGACAGGTAAAAGCATGGCCCAACCCACCCACATATATATGTATATACACACACGTCCACAAACGCATATATACAAACGTATATATCTCAACGTATACATATATATACACACACAGTCATATACATATATACACATGTACATAATTCATACTGTCTGCCCTCATTTATTCCCGTTGCCACCCCGCCACACATGAAATCACAACCCCCTCCCCCCGCATGTTTGTGAGGTAGCGCTAGGAAAAGACAACAAATGCCACATTCGTGCACACTCATTCTCTGGCTGTCATGTATAATGCAACGAAACCACAGCTCCCGTTCCACATTCATGCCCCACAGAACTTTCCATGGTTTACCCCAAACGCTTCACATGCCCTGTTTCAATCCATTAACAGAACGTCGACCCCGGTATACCACTTCGTTCTTATTCACTCTATTCCTTGCACGCCTTTCACCCTCCTGCATGTTCAGGCCCCGATCACTCAGAATATTTTTCAATCCATCTTTCCACCTCCAATTCGGTGTCCCACTTCTCGTTCCCTCCACCTCTGACACATATATCCTCTTTGTCAATCTTTCCTCACACATTCCCTCCATGTGACCAAACTATTTCATAATACCTTCTTCTGCTCTCTCAACCACACTCTCTTTATTACTACACATATCTTTTACCCTTTCATTACTTACTCGATCAAACCACCTCACACTACATATTGTCCTCAAACATCTCATTTCTAGCACATCCACCCTCCTCCGGTCAACTCTATCTATAGCCCACGCCTCGCAACCATATTACATAACTGGAACCAATATTCCTTCAAACATACCCATTTTTTGCTTTACAAGATAACGTTCTCGACTTCCACACATTTCTCAACGCTCCCAGAACTTACGCCCCCTCCCCCAACATATGATACACTTCCGCTTCCATGGCTCCGCTGCCAAATCCACTCCCAGTTATCTAAAAAATTTCACTTCCTCCAGTTTTTCTACATTTAAACTTACCTCCCAATTGACTTATCCCTCAACCCTACTGTACCAAATAACCTAGCATTTATTCACATTTACTCTCAGCTTTCTTCTTTCACAAACTTTACCAAACTCAGTCACCAGCTTCTACAGTTTCTCACCCGAATCAGCCACTAGCGATGTATCATCAAAGAACAACAACTGACTCACTTCCCAAGCTCTCTCATCCGGAACAGACTGCATACTTACCCTCCTTCCAAAACTCTTGCATTCACCTCCCTAACAACCCCATCCATAAAGAAATTAAACAACCATGTGTGTGAAAGAAGAAAGTTAGGAGTACATGTGAATACGAGCAAGGTTATTTGGTACAGTAGGGTTGGGGGTCAAGTCAATTGGGAGGTAGGTTTGAATGGAGAAAGACTGGAGGAAGTGAAGTGCTTTAGATATCTGGGAGTGGATCTGGCAGCTGATGGAACCATGGAAGTGGAAGTGAATCATAGGGTGGGGGAGGGGGCGAAAATTTTGGGAGCCTTGAAGAATGTTTGGAAGTCGAGAACATTATCTCGGAAAGTAAAATGGGTATGTTTCAAGGAATAGTGGTTCCAACAATGTTGTATGGTTGCGAGGCGTGGGTTATGGATAGAGTTGTGTGCAGGAGGGTGGATGTGCTAGAAATGAGATGTTTGAGGACAATATGTGGTGTGAGGTGGTTTGATCGAGTAAGTAATGTAAGGGTAAGAGAGATGTGTGGAAATAAAAAGAGTGTGGTTGAGAGAGAAAAAGAGGGTGTTTTGAAATGGTTTGGTCACATGGAGAGAATGGGTGAGGAAAGATTGACCAAGAGGATATATGTGTCGGAGGTGAAGGGAACGAGGAGAAGTGGGAGACCAAATTGGAGGTGGAGAGATGGAGTGAAAAAGATTTTGAGTGATTGGGGCCTGAACATGCCGGAGGGTGAAAGGCGTGCAAGGAATAGAGTGAATTGGAACGATGTGGTATACCGGGTCGACGTGCTGTCAATGGATTGAAGCAGGGCATGTGAAGCGTCTTGGGTAAACCATGGAAAGTTCTGTGGGGCCTGGATATGAAAAGGGAGCTGTGGTTTCGGTGCATTATTACATGACAGCTAGAGACTGAGTGTGAACGAATTGGGCCTTTGTTGTCTTTTCCTAGCGCTCCCTCGCACACATGAGGGGGGAGGGGGTGGTAATTCCTTGTGTGGCGGGTAGCGATGGGAATAGATAAAGGCAGACAGTATGAATTATGTACATGTGTATATATGTATATTTCTGTGTGTGTATATATATGTGTACATTGAGATGTATAGGTATGTATATTTGCGTGGTTGGGCTATTCTTTCGTCTGTTTCCTTGCGCTAACTTGCTAACGCGGGAAACAGCGACAAAGCAAAATAAAATAATAAAAAAGAAAAATATATATATATATATTGGAGGTGGAAAGATGGAGTGAAAAAGATTTTGTGTGATCGGGGCCTGAACATGCAGGAGGGTGAAAGGAGGGCAAGGAATAGAGTGAATTGGAGCGATGTGGTATACAGGGTTTGACGTGCTGTCAGTGGATTGAATCAAGGCATGTGAAGCGTCTGGGGTAAACCATGGAAGGCTGTGTAGGTATGTATATTTGCGTGTGTGGACGTGTGTATGTACATGTGTATGGGGGGGGGGGGGTTGGGCCATTTCTTTCGTCTGTTTCCTTGCGCTACCTCGCAAACGCGGGAGACAGCGACAAAGTATAAAAAAAAAAAAAAAAAAAAAAAAAAAAATATATATATATATATATATATATATATATATATATATATATTTCTTTTTCTTCTCACACTTGATTGCATTTCCCGCGTTAGCAAGGTAGCGCCAGGAACAGATGAAGAAAGGCCATATGCACTCACATCCCTTTTCTAGCTCTCATGTGTAACGCACTGAAATCGCAACTCCCTATCCACAAGGGGGCCCGACAGAAGTTTCAGTGGTTATTCCCGTACGTGTCACATGTCCCGGTTCAGTCTATCGACAGCTGATCGTCCCCAGTATACCACCTCAGAGAGAGAGAGAGAGAGAGAGAGAGAGAGAGAGAGAGAGAGAGAGAGAGAGAGAGAGAGAGAGAGAGAGACAGACAGACAGACAGAGAGACAGACACACAGACAGACAGACACACAGACAGACTGAGAGACAGAGCCCATAATTTCAACAAGTTTTTGAAATAAAAAATTGAACATAAAACTCTTGGTCTCCTAAATTGTTTGCAGTCCTTGGTGAACGTGTTACTTTTCTTTCTATTTAGTGCAGTTCATCAAGAGCCAGGGATCTTAAATGTGTTTAATGTCAATTATTCCTCGCATCAATCTTCTCATTTGTGGACATAATTCATAATAATTATGCTAACTAACCTGTAGGTAAGGGTTAGTGGACGCTTTTAATTCATATTTAAATAGGTCTGATACGGCCCCTATTTCCAGGCCTGATTCATACAGGTCCTCAAAGGTTTCCATCACAGCCGGCTGCTTCTTCACAGTCAGGAAAGACTTCAGTGTGGCGGAGTAGACACTGGTCAGTATCAAGGTGTATAGCCACAGGAACTGGACGAAGATCTGAGTACAGGGGTTGCGGGGAAGAGCTCTGTGAGACTCACAGAAGTGGAGGCCGAAGGCGTAGTACCAGGCAAAGCTCAGGCCTTGTAGGCTTCTAATCTCACCACCACTGTAGGAGGAAGATTTTCTGTATATTAAGCTGATCTTACGTTTGTGATGTTATTCTGAAAATTCTTTCAGCTGAAGTCATAATAGCCACAATAACCATTGCTAAAATGCATTACTTTAAGAGAAAAAATAAGACAACACAACCATTTATACGATTCCATTTGGATTAATGTTTATCTATATATTCATGTGTTCAAATTTAGTGTGTCACTGTAAGATAGTAAATCCTATGAGATGTCTTGATGAAAAGGGAGGCCTTCCGATGGTGACAGCAAAATAGAAAAAATAAATAAGATGAGTGATCTGTCAGGAATAAATAAAAGAAATGAAAGTATGTATCCATTTGCATTTGAAACTTTAATCTATTTTCTTCTTTTTGTAAATACATAGAGCGCTGTCAGAAAAACTATTAGCAAAAGATTAAAAACTTTAGTATGTATTAGCATTATCTACTCTCTCCTTTGTATATAATGCAGTCTTTATATACTAGATTAAAGACTAAAAGCAAAACGACATTAAAAATCTTCTTATCTTGTATCAGTAATGTAATTTTTTCTCTCTAAGAGTGACACTCTTTATACACCAGGTCCCTGTCGTAGTCTGTACTACAGTTTCCCCACACAGTCAGAGCTGTAATGTTGACATACAGGAATACAGTGCAGAGCAGAGCTTTAATGCTTATTCCTTGTGTCGATTTCTTCTACAAAACAGATCTTTGCCTGAGGAGAGAGTAACGTGGATTGCCAATGTTACAAAGAAAAAAATAAAGTCTCACGTAATAGGCGGGTGTTTATAACATCCCATGAGAGAGTGGCGCATGTTGTAATGGCAATGATTCCATAAATTCAGCCATATTTAAATCTGCGGTTAAGGGCGACCGTAGAAGAAAGATGTTTCCTATTAGACATAAAGGTAGTTAAAAGGGAAACTCAGAGCACCAGTATATGCAGCCTCAGTATTCATCGAGGGACGGATAGCATACATAATAGATTACTATCATATGAAAGAAAGCCAGAAAGAGATGAGATGCCAGACTATATCAGCACATACAGAAAAAAAACTAGGGCATATGAAAATAGTTCACCTAAATGGACAATGAGACCTTAACAAAACAGATAAAGAAATCTGTTCAAATGAATATAGAAGCTCAGAAGGAGATACAGCAGATCACAATACAGAGGAGAACAAGAATGGATTGACGTATCGCATCTCAAGAAGACACCTAACTTCAGTGATCTCTATAGAAGCTAACTTCAATCTGATATATATATATATATATATATATATATATATATATATATATATATATATATATATATATATATATATATATATATATCTTTTTCTTTCTTTCATACTATTCGCCATTTCCCATATTAGCGAGGTAGCGTTAAGAACAGAGGACTGGACCTTTGAGGGAATATCCTCACCGGCCCACTTCTCTGTTCCTTCTTTGGGAAACTTAAAAAAAACCGAGAGGGGAGGATTTCCAGCCCCCCGCTCCCTTCCCTTTTAGTCGCCTTCTATGACACGCAGGGAATACGTGAGAAGTATTCTTTTTCCCCTATCCCCAGGGATAATATATATATATATATATATATATATATATATATATATATATATATATATATATATATATATATATATATATATATATTGATGAGAACTGCTATTGACGTTTGTGTGAATAAATTGTACATTTCCTTTTCCATAGCCAGAGGTTGAACCATTATGTGACATTCATTTTTTTTTTCATTCATTTCAAGCTAAAAGTTTGTTTCTAAATTGTTCTTACATTTTTCATATGTATATATATGTATGTGTGTGTGTGTGTGTGTATGTGCATATGTGTGTGTGTGTGTGTGTGTGTGTATATGTATATATATATGTATATTATCCCTGGGGATAGGGGTGAAAGAATACTTCCCACGTATTCCTCGCGTGTCGTAGAAAGCGACTAGAGGGGACGGGAGCGGGGGGCCGGAAATCCTCCCCTCCTTGTATTAACTTTCTAAAATGGGAAACAGAAGAAGGAGTCACGCGGGGAGTGATCATCCTCCTCGAAGGCTCAGAGTGGGGTGCCTAAATGTGTGTGGATGTAACCAAGATGTGAAAAAAGGAGAGATAGGTAGTATGTTTGAGGAAAGGAACCTGGATGTTTTGGCTCTGAGTGAAACGAAGCTCAAGGGTAAAGGGGAAGAGTGGTTTGGAAATGTCTGGGGAGTGAAGTCAGGGGTTAGTGAGAGGACAAGAGCAAGGGAAGGAGTAGCAATACTCCTGAAACAGGAGTTGTGGGAGTATGTGATAGAATGTAAGAAAGTAAATTCCCGATTAATATGGGTAAAATTGAAAGTTGATGGAGAGAGGTGGGTGATTATTGGTGCATATGCACCTGGGCATGAGAAGAAAGATCATGAGAGGCAAGTGTTTTGGGAGCAGCCAAATGAGTGTGTTAGCGGTTTTGATGCACGAGACCGGGTTATAGTGATGGGTGATTTGAATGCAAAGGTGAGTAATGTGGCAGTTGAGGGAATAATTGGTATGCATGGGGTGTTCAGTGTTGTAAATGGAAATGGTGAAGAGCTTGTAGATTTATGTGCTGAAAAAGGACTGATGATTGGGAATACCTGGTTTAAAAAGCGAGATATACATAAGTATACTTATGTAAGTAGGAGAGATGGCCAGAGAGCGTTATTGGATTACGTGTTAATTGACAGGCGTGCGAAAGAGAGACTTTTGGATGTTAATGTGCTGAGAGGTGCAACTGGAGGGATGTCTGATCATTATCTTGTGGAGGCTAAGGTGAAGATTAGTATGGGTTTTCAGAAAAGAGGAGTGAATGTTGGGGTGAAGAAGGTGGTGAGAGTAAGTGAGCTTGGGAAGGAGACCTGTGTGGGGAAGTACCAGGAGAGACTGTGTACAGAATGGAAAAAGGTGAGAACAATGGAAGTAAGGGGAGTCGGGGAGGAATGGGATGTATTTAGGGAATCAGTGATGGATTGCGCAAAAGATGCTTGTGGCATGAGAAGAGTGGGAGGTGGGCTGTTTAGAAAGGGTAGTGAGTGGTGGGATGAAGAAGTAAGAGTATTAGTGAAAGAGAAGAGAGAGGCATTTGGACGATTTTTGCAGGGAAAAAATGCAATTGAGTGGGAGAAGTATAAAAGAAAGAGACAGGAGGTCAAGAGAAAGGTGCAAGAGGTGAAAAAAAGGGCAAATGAGAGTTGGGGTGAGAGACTATCAGTAAATTTTAGGGAGAATAAAAAGATGTTCTGGAAGGAGGTAAATAGGGTGCGTAAGACAAGGGAGCAAATGGGAACTTCAGTGAAGGGCGTAAATGGGGAGGTGATAACAAGTAGCGGTGATGTGAGAAGGAGATGGAATGAGTATTTTGAAGGTTTGTTGAATGTGTCTGATGACAGAGTGGCAGATATAGGGTGTTTTGGTCGAGGTGGTGTGCAAAGTGAGAGGGTTAGGGAAAATGATTTGGTAAACAGAGAAGAGGTAGTAAAAGCTTTGCGGAAGATGAAAGCCGGCAAGGCAGCAGGTTTGGATGGTATTGCAGTGGAATTTATTAAGAAAGGGGGTGACTGTATTGTTGACTGGTTGGTAAGGTTATTTAATGTATGTATGACTCATGGTGAGGTGCCTGAGGATTGGCGGAATGCGTGCATAGTGCCATTGTACAAAGGCAAAGGGGATAAGAGTGAGTGCTCAAATTACAGAGGTATAAGTTTGTTGAGTATTCCTGGTAAATTATATGGGAGGGTATTGATTGAGAGGGTGAAGGCATGTACAGAGCATCAGATTGGGGAAGAGCAGTGCGGTTTCAGAAGTGGTAGAGGATGTGTGGATCAGGTGTTTGCTTTGAAGAATGTATGTGAGAAATACTTAGAAAAGCAAATGGATTTGTATGTAGCATTTATGGATCTGGAGAAGGCATATGATAGAGTTGATAGAGATGCTCTGTGGAAGGTATTAAGAATATATGGTGTGGGAGGCAAGTTGTTAGAAGCAGTGAAAAGTTTTTATCGAGGATGTAAGGCATGTGTACGTGTAGGAAGAGAGGAAAGTGATTGGTTCTCAGTGAATGTAGGTTTGCGGCAGGGGTGTGTGATGTCTCCATGGTTGTTTAATTTGTTTATGGATGGGGTTGTAAGGGAGGTAAATGCAAGAGTCCTGGAAAGAGGGGCAAGTATGAAGTCTGTTGGGGATGAGAGAGCTTGGGAAGTGAGTCAATTGTTGTTCGCTGATGATACAGCGCTGGTGGCTGATTCATGTGAGAAACTGCAGAAGCTGGTGACTGAGTTTGGTAAAGTGTGTGGAAGAAGAAAGTTGAGAGTAAATGTGAATAAGAGCAAGGTTATTAGGTACAGTAGGGGTGAGGGTCAAGTCAATTGGGAGGTGAGTTTGAATGGAGAAAAACTGGAGGAAGTGAAGTGTTTTAGATATCTGGGAGTGGATCTGTCAGCGGATGGAACCATGGAAGCGGAAGTGGATCATAGGGTGGGGGAGGGGGCGAAAATTTTGGGAGCCTTGAAAAATGTGTGGAAGTCGAGAACATTATCTCGGAAAGCAAAAATGGGTATGTTTGAGGGAATAGTGGTTCCAACAATGCTGTATGGTTGCGAGGCGTGGGCTATGGATAGAGATGTGCGCAGGAGGATGGATGTGCTGGAAATGAGATGTTTGAGGACAATGTGTGGTGTGAGGTGGTTTGATCGAGTAAGTAACGTAAGGGTAAGAGAGATGTGTGGAAATAAAAAGAGCGTGGTTGAGAGAGCAGAAGAGGGTGTTTTGAAATGGTTTGGGCACATGGAGAGAATGAGTGTGGAGAGATTGACCAAGAGGATATATGTGTCGGAGGTGGAGGGAACGAGGAGAAGAGGGAGACCAAATTGGAGGTGGAAAGATGGAGTGAAAAAGATTTTGTGTGATCGGGGCCTGAACATGCAGGAGGGTGAAAGGAGGGCAAGAAATAGAGTGAATTGGAGTCATGTGGTATACAGGGGTTGACGTGCTGTCAGTGGATTGAAGCAAGGCATGTGAAGCGTCTGGGGTAAACCATGGACAGCTGTGTAGGTATGTATATTTGCGTGTGTGGACGTGTGTATGTACATGTGTATGGGGGGGGGGGGGTTGGGCCATTTCTTTCGTCTGTTTCCTTGCGCTACCTCGCAAACGCGGGAGACAGCGACAAAGTATAAAAAAAAAAAAAAAAAAAAAAAAAAAAATATATATATATATATATATAAATATATATATATATATATATATATATATATATATATATATATATATATATATATATATATCATACAAACCTCCAACAGCCAGAACCGAACCCGGGACCCCCCGCGCAAGAGGCAGGCACGCCAACCGCTAGGCCAAGGGACTGTATAATAGGAAACAACTATTCGAAACACCAAGCACTCGAACATATATATATATATATATATATATATATATATATATATATATATATATATATATATATATATATATATATATATATATTCACATATGTATATATATATGAATGGCGTCCCAGCTTCGTCTCTTCGATGGACTCATAGGAATATCTTGATCACGCGCAAAATTGTGATCCTTTCCAGTATATTTATATATATATATATATATATATATATATATATATATATATATATATATATATATATATATATACATATATATATATATATATATATATATATATATATATATATATATATATATATATATAAATTATTTTTTTAACTTTCTAAAATGGGAAACAGAAGAAGGAGTCACGCGGGGAGTGCTCATCCTCCTCGAAGGCTCAGAGTGGGGTGCCTAAATGTGTGTGGATGTAACCAAGATGTGAAAAAAGGAGAGATAGGTAGTATGTTTGAGGAAAGGAACCTGGATGTTTTGGCTCTGAGTGAAACGAAGCTCAAGGGTAAAGGGGAAGAGTGGTTTGGAAATGTCTGGGGAGTGAAGTCAGGGGTTAGTGAGAGGACAAGAGCAAGGGAAGGAGTAGCAATACTCCTGAAACAGGAGTTGTGGGAGTATGTGATAGAATGTAAGAAAGTAAATTCTCGATTAATATGGGTAAAATTGAAAGTTGATGGAGAGAGGTGGGTGATTATTGGTGCATATGCACCTGGGCATGAGAAGAAAGATCATGAGAGGCAAGTGTTTTGGGAGCAGCTAAATGAGTGTGTTAGCGGTTTTGATGCACGAGACCGGGTTATAGTGATGGGTGATTTGAATGCAAAGGTGAGTAATGTGGCAGTTGAGGGAATAATTGGTATGCATGGGGTGTTCAGTGTTGTAAATGGAAATGGTGAAGAGCTTGTAGATTTATGTGCTGAAAAAGGACTGATGATTGGGAATACCTGGTTTAAAAAGCGAGATATACATAAGTATACTTATGTAAGTAGGAGAGATGGCCAGAGAGCGTTATTGGATTACGTGTTAATTGACAGGCGTGCGAAAGAGAGACTTTTGGATGTCAATGTGCTGAGAGGTGCAACTGGAGGGATGTCTGATCATTATCTTGTGGAGGCAAAGGTGAAGATTAGTATGGGTTTTCAGAAAAGAAGAGTGAATGTTGGGGTGAAGGTGGTGAGAGTAAGTGAGCTTGGGAAGGAGACCTGTGTGAAGAAGTATCTGGAGAGACTGTGTACAGAATGGAAAAAGGTGAGAACAATGGAAGTAAGGGGAGTGGGGGAGGAATGGGATGTATTTAGGGAATCAGTGATGGATTGCGCAAAAGATGCTTGTGGCATGAGAAGAGTGGGAGGTGGGCTGTTTAGAAAGGGTAGTGAGTGGTGGGATGAAGAAGTAAGAGTATTAATGAAAGAGAAGAGAGAGGCATTTGGACGATTTTTGCAGGGAAAAAATGCAATTGAGTGGGAGAAGTATAAAAGAAAGAGACAGGAGGTCAAGAGAACGGTGCAAGAGGTGAAAAAAAGGGCAAATGAGAGTTGGGGTGAGAGACTATCAGTAAATTTTAGGGAGAATAAAAAGATGTCCTGGAAGGAGGTAAATAGGGTGCGTAAGACAAGGGAGCAAATGGGAACTTCAGTGAAGGGCGTAAATGGGGAGGTGATAACAAGTAGTGGTGATGTGAGAAGGAGATGGAATGAGTATTTTGAAGGTTTGCTGAATGTGTCTGATGACAGAGTGGCAGATATAGGGTGTTTGGGTCGAGGTGGTGTGCAAAGTGAGAGGGTTAGGGAAAATGATTTGGTAAACAGAGAAGAGGTAGTAAAAGCTTTGCGGAAGATGAAAGCCGGCAAGGCAGCAGGTTTGGATGGTATTGCAGCGGAATTTATTAAAAAAGGGGGTGACTGTATTGTTGACTGGTTGGTAAGGTTATTTAATGTATGTATGACTCATGGTGAGGTGCCTGAGGATTGGCGGAATGCGTGCATAGTGCCATTGTACAAAGGCAAAGGGGATAAGAGTGAGTGCTCAAATTACAGAGGTATAAGTTTGTTGAGTATTCCTGGTAAATTATATGGGAGGGTGTTGATTGAGAGGGTGAAGGCATGTACAGAGCATCAGATTGGGGAAGAGCAGTGTGGTTTCAGAAGTGGTAGAGGATGTGTGGATCAGGTGTTTGCTTTGAAGAATGTATGTGAGAAATACTTAGAAAAGCAAATGGATTTGTATGTAGCATTTATGGATCTGGAGAAGGCATATGATAGAGTTGATAGAGATGCTCTGTGGAAGGTATTAAGAATATATGGTGTGGGAGGCAAGTTGTTAGAAGCAGTGAAAAGCTTTTATCGAGGATGTAAGGCATGTGTACGTGTAGGAAGAGAGGAAAGTGATTGGTTCTCAGTGAATGTAGGTTTGCGGCAGGGGTGTGTGATGTCTCCATGGTTGTTTAATTTGTTTATGGATGGGGTTGTTAGGGAGGTAAATGCAAGAGTTTTGGAAAGAGGGGCAAGTATGAAGTCTGTTGGGGATGAGAGAGCTTGGGAAGTGAGTCAGTTGTTGTTCGCTGATGATACAGCGCTGGTGGCGGATTCATGTGAGAAACTGCAGAAGCTGGTGACGGAGTTTGGTAAAGTGTGTGGAAGAAGAAAGTTAAGAGTAAATGTGAATAAGAGCAAGGTTATTAGGTACAGTAGGGTTGAGGGTTAAGTCAATTGGGAGGTGAGTTTGAATGGAGAAAAACTGGAGGAAGTGAAGTGTTTTAGATATCTGGGAGTGGATCTGTCAGCGGATGGAACCATGGAAGCGGAAGTGGATCATAGGGTGGGGGAGGGGGCGAAAATTTTGGGAGCCTTGAAAAATGTGTGGAAGTCGAGAACATTATCCCGGAAAGCAAAAATGGGTATGTTTGAAGGAATAGTGGTTCCAACAATGCTGTATGGTTGCGAGGCGTGGGCTATGGATAGAGTTGTGCGCAGGAGGATGGATGTGCTGGAAATGAGATGTTTGAGGACAATGTGTGGTGTGAGGTGGTTTGATCGAGTAAGTAACGTAAGGGTAAGAGAGATGTGTGGAAATAAAAAGAGCGTGGTTGAGAGAGCAGAAGAGGGTGTTTTGAAATGGTTTGGGCACATGGAGAGAATGAGTGAGGAAAGATTGACCAAGAGGATATATGTGTCGGAGGTGGAGGGAACGAGGAGAAGAGGGAGACCAAATTGGAGGTGGAAAGATGGAGTGAAAAGGATTTTGTGTGATCGGGGCCTGAACATGCAGGAGGGTGAAAGGAGGGCAAGAAATAGAGTGAATTGGAGCGATGTGGTATACAGGGGTTGACGTGCTGTCAGTGGATTGAATCAAGGCATGTGAAGCGTCCGGGGTAAACCATGGAAAGCTGTGTAGGTATGTATATTTGCGTGTGTGGACGTGTGTATGTACATGTGTATGGGGGGCGGGTTGGGCCATTTCTTTCGTCTGTTTCCTTGCGCTACCTCGCAAACGCGGGAGACAGCGACAAAGTATAAAAAAAAAAAAAAAAAAAGGTACTATGTTTCAGGAAGGGAACCTGGATATTTTGGCTCTGAGTGAAACGAAGCTCAAGGGTAAAGGGGAAGAGTGGTTTGGGAATGCCTTGGGAGTAAAGTCAGGGGTTAGTGAGAGGACAAGAGCAAGGGAAGGAGTAGCACTACTGAAACGGGAGTGGTGGGAGTATGTGATAGAGTGCAATAAAGTAAACTCTTGATTGATATGGGTAAAACTGAAAGTGGATGGAGAGAGATGTGTGATTATTGGTGCATATGCACCTAGGCATGAGAAGAAAGATCATGAGAGGCAAATGTTTTGGGAGCAGCTGAGTGAGTGTGTTAATAGTTTTGTTGCACGAGACTGGGTTATAGTGATGGGTGATTTGAATGCAAAGGTAACTAATGTGGCAGTTGAGGGAATAATTGGTGTACATGGGGTGTTCAGTGTTATAAATGGAAATGATGAAGAGCTTGTAGATTTCTGTGATTAAAAAGGACTGGTGATTGGGAATACTTACCTTAAAAAGAGAGATATACATAAGTATGCGTATGTAACTAGGAGAGATGCCCACTGAGCGGTATTGGATTACGGGTTAATTGATAGGCGCGCGAAATAGAGACTTTTGGATGTTAATGTGCTGAGAGGTGCAACTAGAGGGATGTCTGATCATTATCTTGTGGAGGCAAATATGAAGATTTGTAGAGGTTTTCAGAAAAGAAGAGAGAATATTCGGGTGAAAATAGTGGTAAGAGTAAGTAAGCTTGGGAAGAAGACTTGTGTGAGGAAGTACCAGGAGAGGCTGAGTACAGAATGGTAAAAAGGTGAGAACAATGGACATAAGGGGAGTGGGGCAGGAATGTGATGTACTTAGAAAAGCAGTGATGGCTTGCGCAAAAGACTCTTGTGGCATGAGGAGCGTAGGAGGTGGGCGGATTACAAAGGGTAGTGAGTGGTGGGATGAAGATGTAAGATTATTAGTGAAAGAGAAGAGAGAGGCATTTGGACGATTTTTGCAGGGAAATAATGCAAATGACTGGGATATGTATAAAAGAAAGAGGCAGGAGGTCAAGAGAAAGGTGCAAGAGGTGAAAAAGATGGCAAATGAGAGTTGGAGTGAGAATCATTAAATTTTAGAGAGAATACAAAGGTGTTTTGGAAGAAGGTAAATAAAGTGCGTAAGACAAGGGAACAGATGGGAACTTCAGTGAAGGGGGCTAATGGGGAGGTGATAACAAGTTAGTGGTGATGTGAGAAGGAGATGGAGTGAGTATTTTGAAGGTTTGTTGAATGTGTTTGATGATAGAGTGGCAGATATAGGGTGTTTTGGCCGAGGCGGTGTGTAAAGTGAGAGGGTTAGGGAAAATGATTTGGTAAACAGAGAAGAGGTAGTACAAGTTTTGCGGAAGATAAAGGCCTGCAAGGCAGCGGGTTTTGGATGGTATTGCAGGTGAATTTATTATAAAAGGGGGTGACTATGTTGTTGACTGGTTGGTAAGGCTATTTAATGTACATATGACTCATGGTGAGGTGCCTGAGGATGGCGGAATGTTTGTATAATGCCAGTGTACAAAGGCAAAGGGGATAAAAACGATCACTCAAATTAATGAGGGATAAATTTGTTGAGTATTACTGAGAAATTATATGGGAGGATATTGATTGAGAGGGTGAAGGCATGCACAGAGCATCAGATTGGGGAAGAACAGTGTGGTTTCAGAAATGGTAGAGGATGTGTGGATCAAGTGTTTGCTTTGAGGAATGTATGTGAGAAATGCTTAGAAAAACAAATGAATTTGAATGTAGCATTTATGTAACTGGAGAAGGCCTATGATAGAGTTGATAGAGATGCTCTGTGGAAAGTATTAAGAATATATGGCATGGGAGGCAAGTTGTTACAAGCAATGAAAAGAAATTGTCGAGGATGTAAGGAATGTGTACGAGTAGGAAGAAAGGAAAGTGATTGGCTCTCAGTGAATGTCGGTTTGCAGCAGAGGTGCGTGATGTTTCTATGGTTGTTTAATTTGTTTATGGATATGGTTGTTAGGGAGGTGAATGGAAGAGTTTTGGAAAGAGGGGCAAGTATGCAGTCTGTTGTGGATGAGAGAGCTTGGGAAGTGATTCAGTTGTTGTTCGCTGATGATACAGCGCTGGTTATAGATTTGGGTGAGAAACTGCAGAAGCTGGTGAGTGAGTTATGTAAAAAGTGTGAAAGAAGAAAGCTGAAAGTAAATGTGAATAAGAGCAAGGTTATAAGGTGCAGTACGGTTGAGGGACAAGTCAATTGGGAGGTAAATTTGAATAGAGAAAAATTGGAGGAAGTGAAGTGTCTTAGATTTCTGGGAGTGGATCTGTCAGCGTATGGAGCCATATAAGCGGAAGTGAATCATAGGGTGGGGGAGGAGGCGAAATTTCTGGGAGCGTTGAAATATGGGTGGAAATCGAGAACGTTATCTTGGAAAGATAAATGGGTATATTTGAAGGAATAGTGTTTCCAACAATGTTATATGGTTGCGAGGCGTAGACTATACACAGAGTTGTGCGTAGGAGTGTGGATGTGCTGGAAATGAGATACTTGAGGACAATATGTGGTGTGCGATGGTTTGATCAAGTAAGTAAAGAAAGGGTAAGAGAGACGTGTGGTAATAAAAAGAGTGGTTGAGAGAGCATAAAAAAGGTGTTTTGAAATGGTTTGGTCAAATGGAGAGAATGAGTGAGGAAAGATTGAGAAAGAGGATATATGTGTCAGAGGTGGAGGGAACGAGAAGTGGATGACCAAATTGGAAGTGGAAAGATGGAGTGAAAAAGATTCTGAGTGATCGGGGCATGAACACGCAGGAGTGTGAAAGGCGTGCAAGGAATAGAGTGAATTGGAACGATGTGGTATACCGGGGTCGACGTGCTGTCAATGGATAGAACCAGGGCATATGAAAAGTTCTGTGGGGCCTGGATGTGGAAAGGGAGCTGTGGTTTCGGTGCATTATTGCATGACAGCTAGAGACTGAGTGTGAATGAATGTGGCCTTTGTTGTCTTTTCCTAGAGCTAACTCGCGCACATTCGGGTTGAGGGGGTTGTTATTTCATGTGTGGCGGGGTGTCGATGGAAATGAATAAAGGCAGACAGTATGAATTATGTACATGTGAATATATGTATATGTCTGTGTGTGTATATATATGTATACGTTGAGATGTATTGATATGTATATTTGCATGTGTGGACGTGGATGTATATACATGTGTATGTTGGTGGGTTGGGCCATTGTTTCGTCTGTTTGCTAACGCGGGAGACAGCGACAAAGCAAAATAAATAAACATATATATATATATATATATATATATATATATATATATATATATATATATATATATATATATATATATATATATATATATATATATATATATATATATATATATATATATATATATATATATATATATATATATACACATATATTTATATATATATATATATATTCCTTCATACATACCTATTTTTGCTTTCCAATATATGGTACTTAGGGGGAGTAGGGGAGGAATGGTATGTATCTAGGGAAGCAATGATGGGTTGTGCAAAAGATGCTTGTCGCATTAGGGGCGTGGAGGTGGGCAGATTAGATTGGGTAGTAAGTGGTGGGATGAAGAAGTGTGATTATTAGTGAAAGAGAAGAGAGAGGTTTTGGACTATTTCTGCAGGGAAAGGTTGCAAATTACTAGGAGATGCATAAAAGAAAGAGGCAGGAGGTCAGGAGAAAGGTGCAAGAGGTGAAAAAGAAGGCAAATGAGAGTTGGGGTAAGAGAGTATCACTAAATTGGAGGGAGAATAAAACGATGTTTTGCAAGGAGGTAAATAAAGTGCGTAAGACAAGGGAACTTGTAGGAATATCGGTAAAAGGGGCTAATTGGGAGGAAATAACAAGTAGCTGTGATGTGAGAAGATGGAGTGAGTATTTTGAAGGTTTGTTGAATGTGTTAGGTTATAGAGTGGCAGATACAGGGTCTTTTCGTCGAGGTGGTGTGCAAAGTGAGTAGATCAGGGAAAATGATTTGGTAAACAGAAAAGAGGTGGTGAAAGCTTTCCGGAAGATGAAAGCCAGAAGGGCGGCGGGTTTGGATAGTATTGCATTGGAATTTATTAAAAAAAGGGGTGACTGTGTTGCTGACTAGTGGATGAGGATATTCACTGTATGTATGGCTCATCGTGAAGTGCCTGATGATTGGCAGAATGCATGCATAATGCCATTGTACAAAGGCAAAGGGGATATTGGTGAGTGTTAAAATTACAGAGGTATAAGTTTGTTGAGTATTCCTGGTAAATTATATGGGAGGGTATTAATTGATAGGGTGAAGGCATGTACAGAGCATCAGATTGGGGAAGAGCAGTGTCGTTTCAGAAGTGGTAGAGGATGTGTGGATCAGGTGTTTGCTTTGAAGAATGTAAGTGAAAAATACTTAGAAAACAAATGGATTTCTACGTAGCATTTATGGATCTGGAAAAGGGATATGATAAAGTTGATAGAGATGCTTTTCGGAAGAAATTAAGAGTATATGGTGTGGGAGGGAAGTTGCTGGAATCAGTGAAGAGTTTTTATCGAGGATGTAAGGCATGTGTGCAAGTAGGAAGAGAAGAAAGTTATTCGTTCTCGGTAAATGTCAGTTTGCGGCAGGGGTGTGTGATGTCTCCATATTTGTTTAATTTGTTTATGGATGAGGTTGTCAGGGAGGTGAATGCAAGAGTTTTGGGGAGAGGAGTAAGTATGCAATCTGTTCTGGATGAGAGGGCTTGGAATATGAGGTAGTTGTTCGCTGATGATACAGCGCTGGTGGCTGATTCGTGTGAGAAACTCCAGAAGCTTGTGACTGAGTTTGGTAAAGTGTGTTAAAGAAGAAACCTGAGAGTAAATGTGAATAACAACAAGTTTATCAGGTACATTAGGGTTAAAGGACAAGTCAATTGAGAGGTAAGTCTAAATGGAGAAAAACTGGAGGAAGTGAAGTGTTTTAGATATCTTAGAGTGGATTTGGCATATATGTATATATATACCCATACTTATTTATGCTCTCCAAGATAACATTCACTCTTTGTACACATTCTTCGTCGCTCCAGGACCCCCCCAATGACTCACTTCCACTTCCATGGTTCCTTTCGTTGCCAAGCCCAGACATCTAAAGCACTTCACTTTCTCCAAATTTTCTCCACTGAAACTTATATCCAAACTAAATTTTCCCTTGACCCCGCTGAACCTCATCATTTTGCTTCTCTTCACGTTTTTTTGTCAATTTTCTCCTTTCACATGTTTTTGCAAACTCGGTCATCAACTTCCTAGGCCCTTTCATCCCCAACAGATTGTATACTCCCAATCATCCCATCCATAAACATTATTAAACAACCATGGTAACTTCACACACCTCTGCCAGAAACCAGCCTTCACTGGGAACCAATAACTTTCCTCTCTTCCTTCTCGTACACACGCCTTACACCCTTGATAAAAACTTATCACTGCTTCTAGCAGATTCCTTCTCACTCACTGTATTCATTAAGACCTTCCACAAAGCATCTTTCTCAACCCTATCATATCTCTTTTCCAGATCCATTCATGCCACATACAATTTAATTCTTTTTAACATGTATTTTTTCTATAGATGTGTCGCGACATGTTTCGAGGAGACAATGCACCTCATCAGGTGCCAGTACTTAAAAAACTTATTCAAATCCTAGCATCACACTTGGCTCCCGCTGTACAACATCAATCTTCTAGTCCGAAGCACTGTCTGCTTGTAAGGGAGAGTGGTTAAGGAGGATCAGGTGGTGGTGGTTGACCTGGGTAGCTGGATGTATCTTGAACAACTCTTTTTATATTTTCGTGTTTTGTCAATTCTCTCATAATGATTTGATTAATGCTAGGATGGGCTTTAAAATTGCCTGGGGACAAATTAAAGCTTTCAGTATCAGCAATTAAAACAGGTCCAGTGACATTACGTGGGGCATAATCAGCAGAGGGATTGAAAATACAGGGATTTTCAAGATCTATGGGGTGACCATTTTCATGACAATGTTTAGCGATCACATTTTTATGGTCATCCCTGGGTACTGAATGTCGGTGCCGATATCACCTCTCCGTTACAGTTTTTCCAGTCTGGTTTACATGAATGTATTTACATGCCTTGCGTTTGACGTCGTAAACACTCCCAATTGTTGCATGATTTAGCTTACTATTTACCAAGGGCTTGCTGATGGTGTTATTGTACTAGAAAGCAACATTAGAAGCACTGTTTTTAAAACACAGATGAGCTAAGTGAAGAGAATAAAGCAACACTAAACTTTTAGACTTATTTGTCACATCTTAGTTGCAAGAACAATAAAGTGTCTTCCTAGCTCTTCAGTAAGCTTTGTTCACAAACAAAATGGGATAACTACTTAAAGATACTTCTTCTTTGACTACATGCATCTACAATGCCTATGGAATCACATATCCTTAGTGCTCTTAAAAACATAGACGTAACTACAGACATTCACACAGAAGGATCATATAATGAACTGTAACTCTCACAGTTGGTAGGCATCCTGTAGATTTTAAAGGACAAAATATCAGATTCTCTATCTATCAACACATCTAGAGAGAGCAGTTTGCCTTCTTTTTCCCATTACATCTTGAATTTGATATTGGGGTAGATCTTATTCAACTCATTAAAGAAAATATCCCAAACTTGGGAGGATGGCCACAAGGACCACACATCATCCACGTATCTAAACCAGACTTTCTGATGCCCTTGTGTAAATCCTGGGATCAATTCGTCGAACGCCTGCGTCTGAATCACTGATGAGCAGATCTCCATCAGCATTACCTACCTTCCGCGCTCTATTTCATGGTCTTTATGTGAGCTCGAACCAGGCTCGACCACGACTGCAAGTTTTGCATTGCTACTGTGAGCACATCAAACCTCTTCTGTTTCGAATATCCTCTCTGGTGTCTCTAGTGTACAGGATCTACCTAGAGAGGACGGTTCAAGTGATGCAGCCACAATTCAGACGTGAAGTTTTACGAAAGATGATTAAATAAAGGTAATATTCATCTGTGAGTGTGGTAGGGGAAGTGTACAAAATATAGTGTTCGAGTATATGAATATCTTGAGCGATAGATATTTGAGCAGTTCAGGAGGAAATGATGAAAGACAACATAAACACAGGTGCAGTGTATAAACAAAACAAGATAATATCAACCATATTCCGAGTAAAAATGTGAATGTCTTAGTAAGCAGACATGTAAAATCTAACTACTTATGAAATTACGACACCAAAAGCAGAGAAACTGTTAAGAGCACATGTGTTTAGACAGATGAGAAAAACATGCTTCAATGATGCATTAAGGTCTACAGTTTATATCACTAACTCACCATCGGCCGCTGCCCCGGGCCAGGAGGAAGAGAAGTGGTCCGGAGACAATGATGCCAATGACGACAGCCAGCCAGGTCCACTGGTGGAAGGGGAAGGCCAGGGCCTGCCAGTGAGGCAGCGGAGGCTCCACGCGGATCAGGAAGGACATTGACTATATTCAAGTCATAGTTTGGAAGAAAGATTATTTCTAGAAGTGATGAGAGAATGTCAAAACATAAATATATCTTATATCCTTTACTTACTAAGAAAAAAAGAATTGTTGAGAATAGAAAAACTGATAAGAAAGGAAGAAGAAACATACATTGTCAATTCATACGTGGCGGGGTGGCAACGGGAATTAGTGGGGGCAGCAAGTATAAATTACGTGCTTGTGTATATATATATATATATATATATATATATATATATATATATATATATATATATATATATATATATATATATATATATATATATATATATATATATATATATATATATATATATATATATATCTGTATGTATACATATGTACACGTAGAAATGGATAGGTATGTATATGTGCGTGTGTGGACGTGTATATGTTTACGTGTGTATGTGGTTGGGTTAGGCCATTCTTTCGTCTCTTTCCTTGCGCTACACCGATGAAACGAGAGACAGCAACAAAGTATAACAAATATATATATATATATATATATATATATATATTTAAAAACCAGGTATTCCCAATCACCAGTCCTTTTTCAGCACATAAATCTACAAGCACTTCACCTTTTCCATTTACAACACTGAACACCCTATGTACACCAATTATTCCCTCAACTACCACATTACTCACCTTTGCATTCAAATCACCCATCACTATAACCAGGTCTCGTGCATCAAAACTACTAACACACTCACTCTGCCGCTCCCAAAACACTTGCCTCTCATGATCTTTCTTCTCATGCCCAGGTGCATATACACCAATAATCACCCAATTTTCTCCATCCACTTTCAGTTTTACGCATACCAATCTAGAGTATACATTCTCACACTCTGTTACATACTTCCAACACTCCTGTTTCATGAGTAGTCCTACTCCTTCCCTTGCTCCTGTCCTCTCACTAACTCCTGACTTTACTCCCAAGACATTCCCAAACCACTCTTCTCCTTTACCCTTGAGCTTCGTTTAAATCAGAGCCAAAACATCCAGGTTCCTTTCCTCAAACATATTACATATCTCTCCTTTTTCTCATCTTGGTTACATCCACACACATTTAAACACCCCAATCTGAGCCTTCGAGGAGGATGAGCACTCCCCGCGACCCCTTCTTCTGTTTCCCCGCTTAGAAAGATAAAATACAAGAAGAGGAGGGTTTCTAGCCACCCTGCTACCGTCCCCTTCAGCCGCCTTCTACTACAGGTGAGGAATGCGTGGGAAGTATTCTTTCTCCCCTATCCCCAGGGAGAGGACACGTATGTAAGTAGGAGAGATGACCAGAGAGCGTTATTAGATTACGTGTTAATTGATAGGCTCGAGAAAGAGAATCTTTTGGATGTTAATGTGCTGAGAGGTGCAACTGGAGGGATGTCTGATCATTATCTTGTGGAGGCGAAGGCAAAGATTTGTAGAGGTTTTCAGAAAAGAAGAGAATGTTGGGGCGATGAGAATGGTGAGAATAAATGATTTTGGAAAGGAGACTTGTGTGAGGAAGTACCAGGAGAGACTGAGTACAGAATAGAAAAAGGTAAAAACAAAGGACATAAGATGAGTGGGGGAGGAAGTGGATGTATTTAGGGAAGCAATGATGGCTTTCAGAAAAGATGCTTGTGGCATGGGAAATGTGGGAGGTGGGCAATTTGAAAGGGTAGTGAGTGGTGGGATGAAGAAGTAAGAATATTACTGAAAGAGAAGAGAGAGGCATTTGGACAATTCTTCCAGGGAAATATTACAAGGGTATAAATGGGAACATCAGTGAAGGGGGCTAATGTGGAGGTGATAACAAGTAGTGGTGATGTGAGAAGGAGATGTAGTGAGTATTTTGAAAGTTTCTTGAATATGCTTCATAATACACTGTCAGATATAGGGTGTTTTGGTCGAGGTGCTGTGCAAAGTGAGAGGGTTAGGGAGAATGATTTAGTAAACAAAGAAGAGGTAGTAAAAGCTTTGCGGAAGATGAAAGTCGACAAGACAGGGGGTTTGAAGGGTATTGCACTGGAATTTTCCTAAAAAAGGTTTGGATGGTATTACAGTGAAATTTATTAAAAAGGGGGGTGACTGTATTGGTGACTGGTTGGTAAGGTTATTTAATGTATGTATGATTCATGGTGAGGTGCCTGAGGATTGGCGGAATGCGTGCATAGTGCCATTGTACAAAGGCAAAGGGGATAAGAGTGAGTGCTCAAATTACAGAGGTATAAGTTTGTTGAGTATTCCTGGTAAATTATATGGGAGGGTATTGATTGAGAGGGTGAAGGCATGTACAGAGAATCAGATTGGGGAAGAGCAGTGTGGTTTCAGAAGTGGTAGAGGATGTGTGGATCAGGTGTTTGCTTTGAAGAATGTATGTGAGAAATACTTAGAAAAGCAGATGGATTTGTATGTAGCATTTATGGATCTGGAGAAGGCATATGATAGAGTTGATAGAGATGCTCTGGGGAAGGTATTAAGAATATATGGTGTGGGAGGCAAGTTGTTAGAAGCAGTGAAAAGTTTTAATCGAGGATGTAAGGCATGTTTACGTGTAGGAAGAGAGGAAAGTGATTGGTTCTCAGTGAATGTAGATTTAAGGCAGGGGTAAGTGATGTCTCCATGGTCGTTTAATTTCTTTATGGATGGGGTTGTTAGGGAGGTGAATGCAAGAGTTTTGGAAAGAGGGGCAAGTATGCAGCCTGTTGTGGATGAGAGAGCTTGGGAAGTGAGTCAGTTGTTGGTCGCTAATGATACAGCACTAGTGGCTGATTCATGTGAGAAACTGCAGAAGCTGGTGACTGAGTTTGGTAAAGTGTATGAAAGAAGAAAGTTAAGAGTAATTGTGAATAAGAGCAAGGTTATTAAGTACAGTAGGGTTGAGGGTCAAGTCAATTGGGAGGTAAGTTTGAATGGAGAAAAACTGGAGGAAGTAAAGTGTTTTAGATATCTGGGAGTGGATCTGGCAGCGTATGGAACCATGGAAGCGGAAGTGAATCATAGGGTGGGGGAGGGGACGAAAATCCTGGGAGCCTTGAAGAATGTTTTGGAAGTCGAGAACATTATCTCGGAGAGCAAAAATGGGTATGTTTGAAGGAATAGTGGTTCCAACAATGTTGAATGGTTGCGAGGCGTGGGCTATGGATAGAGTTGTGCGCAGGAGGATGGATGTGCTGGAAATAAGATGTTTGAGGACAATATATGGTGTGAGGTGGTTTGATCGAGTAAGTAATGTAAGGGTAAGAGAGATGTGTGGAAATAAAAAGAGTGTTGTTGAGAGAGCAGAAGAGGGTGTTTTGAAATTTTTTGGGCACATGGAGAGAATGAGTGAGGAAAGATTGACCAAGAGGATATAGGGGTCGAAGGTAAAGGGAACGAGAAGTGGGAGACCAAATTGGAGGTGGAAAGATGGAGTGAAAAAGATTTTGAGTGATCAGGGCCTGAACATGCAGGAGGGTGAAAGGCGTGCAAGGAATAGAGTGAATTGGATCGATGTGTATATGGATTGAATCAGGGCATGTCAAGCGTCTGGGGTAAACCATGGAAATTTCTGTGGGGCCTGGATGTGGAAAGGGAGCTGTGGTTTCGGGCATTATTACATGACAGCTAGAGAATGAGTGTAAACGAATGGGGCCTTTGTTGTCTTTTCATAGCTCTACCTCGCCCACATGAGGGGGGAAGGGGATGTTATTCCAAGTGTGGCGAGGTGGCGATTGGAATAAATAAAAGCAGACAGTATGAATTATGTGCATGTGTATATATGTATATGTCTGTGTGAAGACATATACGTTGAGATGTATAGGTATGTATATTTGCGTGTGTGGACGTGTATGTATATACATGTGTATGGGGGTGGGTTGGGTCATTTCTTTCGTCTGTTTCATTGCCCTACTCCGCAAACGCGGGAGACAGCGACAAAGCAAAATGAAAAAAACAATAAAAAAGAATATATATATATATATATATATATATATATATATATATATATATATATATATATATATATATATATATATATATTTTTTTTTTTTTTATACTTTGTCGCTGTCTCCCGCGTTTGCGAGGTAGCGCAAGGAAACAGACGAAAGAAATGGCCCAACCCACCCCCATACACATGTATATATATACGTCCACACCCGCAAATATACATACCTACACAGCTTTCCATGGTTTACCCCAGACGCTTCACTTGCCTTGATTCAATCCACTGACAGCACGTCAACCCCGGTATACCACATCGCTCCAATTCACTCTATTCCTTGCCCTCCTTTCACCCTCCTGCATGTTCAGGCCTCGATCACACAAAATCTTTTTCACTACATCTTTCCACCTCCAATTTGGTCTCCCTCTTCTCCTTGCTCCCTCCACCATATATATATATATATATATATATATATAGGTATGTATATTTGCGTGTGTGGACGTATGTATATACATGTGTATGGGGGGTGGGGTTGGGCCATTTCTTTCGTCTGTTTCCTTGCGCTACCTCGCAAACGCGGGAGACAGCGACAAAGTAAAAAAAAAAAAAAAAATATATATATATATATATATATATATATATATATATATATATATATATATATATATATATATATATATATATTTATTTATTTATTCATTATTTTATGTATTTTGCTTTGTCGCTATCTCCCGCGTTTGCGAGGGAGCGCAAGGAAACAGACGTCAGAAATGGCCCAACCCACCCTCATACACATGTATATACATACACGTCCACACACGCAAATATACATACCTATACATCTCAATGTACACATATATATACACACACAGACACATACATAATACCCATGCACACAATTCACACTGTCTGCCTTTATTCATTCCCATCGCCACCCCGCCACACATGGAATACCATCCCCCTCCCCCCTCATGTGTGCGAGGTAGCGCTAGGAAAAGAGAACAAAGGCCCCATTCGTTCACACTCAGTCTCTAGCTGTCATGCAATAGTGCCCAAAACCACAGCTCCCTTTCCACATCCAGGCCCCACACAACTTTCCATGGTTTACCTCAGACGCTTCACATGCCCTGATTCAAACCACTGACAGCACGTCAACCCCGGTATACCACATCGATCCAAATTCACTCTATTCCTTGCCCGCCTTTCACCCTCCTGCATGCTCAGGCCCCGATCACTCAAAATCTTTTTCACTCCATCTTTCCACCTCCAATTTGGTTTCCAACTTCTCCTCGTTCACTCCACCTCCGACACATATATCCTCTTGGTCAATCTTTCCTCACTCATTCTCTCCATGTGCCCAAACAATTTCAAAACACCCTCTTCTGCTCTCTCAACCACGCTCTTTTTATTTCCACACATCTCTCTTACCCTTACATTACTTACTCGATCAAACCACCTCACACCACACATTGTCCTCAAACATCTCATTTCCATCACATCCACCCTCGTGCGCACAACTCAATCCATAACCCACGCCTCGCAGCCATACAACATTGTTGGAACCACTATTCCTTCAAACATACCCATTTTTGCTTTCCGAGATAATGTTCTCGACTTCCACACATTCTTCAATGCTCCCAGGATTTTTACCCCCTCCCCCACCCTATGATTCACTTCTGCTTCCATGGTTCCATCCGCTGCCAGATCCACTCCCAGATATCTAAAACACTTTACTTCCTCCAGTTTTCTCCATTCAAACTTACCTCCCAATTGACTTCACCCTCAACCCTAATGTACCTAATAACCTTGCTTTTATTCACATTTACTCTTAACTTTCTTCTTTCACACACTTTACCAAACTCAGTCACCAGCTTCTGCAGTTTCTCACATGACTCAGCCACCAGCGCTGTATCATCAGCGAACAACAACTGACTCACTTCCCAAGCTCTCTCATCCACAACAGACTTCATACTTGCCCCTCTTTCCAAAACTCTTGCATTCACCTCCCTAACAACCCCATCCATAAACAAATCAAACAACCATGGAGACATCACCCACCCCTGCCGCAAACCTACATTCACTGAGAACCAATCACTTTCCTCTCTTCCTACACGTACACATGCCATACATCCTCGATAAAAACTTTTCACTGCTTCTAACAACTTGCCTCCCACACCATATATTCTTAATACCTTCCACAGAGCATCTCTATCAACTCTATCATATGCTTTCTCCAGATCCATAAATGCTACATACAAATACTTTTGCTTTTCTAAGTATTTCTCATATACATTCTTCAAACCAAACACCTGATCCACACATCCTCTACCACTTCTGAAACCACACTGCTCTTCCCCAATGTGATGCTCTGTACATGCTTTCACCCACTCAATCAATATATATCCCATATAATTTACCAGGAATACTCAAAAACTTATACCTCTGTAATTTGAGCACTCACTCTTATCCCCTTTGCCTTTGTACAATGGCACTATGCACGCATTCCGCCAATCCTCAGGCACCTCAGCATGAGTCATACATACATTAAATAACCTTACCAACCAGTAAACAATACAGTCACCCCCTTTTAAATTAGATTCCACTGCAATAACATCCAAACCTGCTGCCTTGCCGGCTTTCATCATCCGCAAAGCTTTTACTACCTCTTCTCTGTTTACCAAAGCATTTTCCCTACCCCTCTCACTTTGCACACCACCTCGACCAAAACACCCTATATCTGCCACTTTATCATCAAGCACATTCAACAAACCTTTAAAATACTCACTCCATCTCCTTCTTACATCACCACTACTTGTTATCACCTCCTCATTAGCGCCCTTCACTGAAGTTCCCATTTGCTCCTTGTCTTACGCAATTTATTTAACTCCTTCCAGAACATCTTTTTATTCTCCCTAAAATTTAATGATACTCTCTCACCCCAACTCTCATTTGCCCTCTTTTTCATATATATATTTATATATATATATATATATATATATATATATATATATATATATATATATATATATATTTTTTTTTTTTTTTTTTTTCTTCAAACTATTCGCCATTTCCCGCATTAGCGAGGTAGCGTTAAGAACAGAGGACTGGGCCTTTTTCGGAATATCCTCACCTGGCCCCCTCTGTTCCTTCTTTTGGAAAATTAAAAAAAAACGAGAGGGGAGGATTTCCAGCCCCCCGCTCCCTCCCCTTTTATTCGCCTTCTACGACACGCAGGGAATACGTGGGAAGTATTCTTAATCCCCTATCCCCAGGGATAATATATATATATATATATATATATATATATATATATATATATATATATATATATATATATATATATATATATATATATATATATATATATATATATATATATATATATATATATATTTATATATATATATATATATATATATATATATATATATATATATATATATATATATATTTTTTTTTGCTTTGTCGCTGTATCCCGCGTTTGCGAGGTAGCGCAAGGAAACAGACGAAAGAAATAGCCCAACCCACCCCCATACACATGTATATACATACGTCCACACACGCAAATATACATACCTACACAGCTTTCCATGGTTTACCCCAGATGCTTCACATGACCTGATTCAATCCACTGACAGCACGTCAACCCCGGTATACCACATCGATCCAATTCACTCTATTCCGTGCCCTCCTTTCACCCTCCTGCATGTTCAGGCCGCGATCACACAAAATCTTTTTTACTCCATCTTTCCACCTCCAATTTGGTCTCCCACTTCTTCTCGTTCCCTCCACCTCCGACACATATATCCTCTTGGTCAATCTTTCCTCACTCATTCTCTCCATGTGCCCAAAGAATTTCAAAACACCCTCTTCTGCTCTCTCAACCAAGCTCTTTTTACTTCCACACATCTCTCTTACCCTTACGTTACTTACTCGATCAAACCACCTCACACCACACATTGTCCTCAAACATCTCATTTCCAGCACATCCATCCTCCTACGCAAAACTCTATCCATAGTCCACGGCTCGCAATCATACAACATTGATGGAACCACTATTCCTTCAAGCATACCCATTTACGTTACTTACTCGATCAAACCACCTCACACCACACATTGTCCTCAAACATCTCATTTCCAGCACATCCATCCTCCTACGCAAAACTCTATCCATAGTCCACGGCTCGCAATCATACAACATTGATGGAACCACTATTCCTTCAAGCATACCCATTTTTGCTTTCCGAGATAATGTTCTCGACTTCCACACATTCTTCAAGGCTCCCAGGATTTTCGCCCCCTCCCCCACCCTATGATCCACTTCTGCTTCCATGGTTCCATCCGCTGCCAGATCCACTCCCAGATATCTAAAACACTTTACTTCCTCCAGTTTTTCTCCATTCAAACTTATCTCCCAATTGACTTGACCCTCAACCCTACTGTACCTAATAACCTTGCTCTTATTCACATTTATTCTTAACTTTCTTCTTTCACACACTTTACCAAACTCAGTCACCAGCTTCTGCAGTTTCTCACATGACTCAGCCACCAGCGCTGTATCATCAGCGAACAACAACTGACTCACTTCCCAAGCTCTCTCATCCCCAACAGACTTCATACTTGCCCCTCTTTCCAAAACTCTTGCATTCACTTCCCTAACATCCCCATCCATAAACAAATTAAATAACCATGGAGACATCACCCACCCCTGCCGCAAACCTACATTCACTGAGAACCAATCACTTTCCTCTCTTCCTACACGTACACATGCCTTACATCCTCGATAAAAACTTTTCACTGCTTCTAACAACTTGCCTCCCACACCATATATTCTTAATACCTTACACAAAGCATCTCTATTAACTCTATCATATGCCTTCTCCAGTTCCATAAATGCTACATACAAATCCATTTCCTTTTCTAAGTATTTCTCACATACATTCTTCAAAGCAAACACCTGATCCACACATCCTCTACCACTTCTGAAACCACACTGCTCTTCCCCAATGTGATGCTCTGTACATGTCTTCACACTCTCAATCAATACCCTCCCATATAATTTACCAGGTATACTCAACAAACTTATACCTCTGTAATTTGAGCACTCACTCTTATCCCCTTTGCCTTTGTACAATGGCGCTATGCACGCATTCCGCCAATCCTCAGGCACCTCTACATGAGTCATACATACATTGAATAACCTTACCAACCAGTCAATAATACAGTCACCCCCTTTTTTAATACATTCCACTGCAATACTATCCAAACCTGTTGCCTTGCCGGCTTTCATCTTCCGCAAAGCTTTTACTACCTTTTCTCTGTTTACCAAATCATTTTTCCTAACCCTCTCACTTTGCACACCACCTCGACCAAAACATCCTATATTTGCCACTCTATCATCAAACACATTCAACAAACCTTCAAAATACTCACTCCATCTCCTTCTCACATCACCGCTACTTGTTATCACCTCCCCATTTGCGCCCTTCCCTGAAGTTTCCATTTGATCCCTTGTCTTACGCACTTTATTTACCTCCTTCCAGAACATCTTTTTATTCTCCCTAAAATTTAATGATACTCTCTCACCCCAACTCTCATTTGCCCTCTTTTTCACTTCTTGTACCTTTATCTTGACCTCCTGTCTCTTTCTTTTATACATCTCCCACTCAATTGCATTTTTTCCCTGCAAAAATCGTCCAAATGCCTCTCTCTTCTCTTTCACTAATAATCTTACTTCATCCCACCACTCACTACCCTTTCTAATTAACCCACCTCCCACTCTTCTCATGCCACAAGCATCTTTTTCTTGCTATATATATATATATATATATATATATATATATATATATATATATATATATATATATATATATGTATATATATTTTTTTTTCTTCTTCTTTTAAACTATTCGCCATTTCCCGCGTTAGCGAGGTAGCGTTAAGAACAGAGGACTGGGCCTTTTTTGGAATATCCTCACCTGGCCCCCTCTGTTCCTTCTTTTAGAAAATCAAAAAAGAAATGAGAGGGGAGGATTTCCAGACCCCCGCTCCCTCCCCTTTTAGTCGCCTTCTACGACACGCAGGGAATACGTGGGAAGCACTCTTAATCCCCTTGATATATATATATATATATATATATATATTTATTTTTTTTTTTTTTTTTCAAACTATTCGCCATTTCCCGCGTTAGCGAGGTAGTGTTAAGAACAGAGAACTGGGCCACTGAGGGAATATCCTCACCTGGCCCCCTTCTCTGTTCCTTCTTTTGGAAAATTAAAAAAAATTGCGAGGGGAGGATTTCCAGCCCCCCGCTCCCTCCCCTTTTAGTCGCCTTCTACGACACGCAGGGAATACGTGGGAAGTATTCTTTCTCCCCTATCCCCAGGGATAATATATATATATATATATATATATATATATATATATATATATATATATATATATATATATATATATATATATATATATATATATATATATATATATATATATATATATATATATATATATATATATATATATATATATATATATATATATATATATATATATATATATATATATATATATATATATATATATATATATACATATATATATATATATATATATATATATATATATATATATATATATATATATATATATATATATATATATATATATATATATATATTATCCCTGGGGACAGGGGAGAAAGAATACTTCCCACGTATTCCCTGCGTGTCGTAGAAGGCGACCAAAAGGGAAGGGAGCGGGGGGCGGGAAATCCTCCCCTCTCGTTTTTAGTTTACCTAATGAAGGAACAGAGGAGGGGGCCAAGTGAGGATATTACCTCAAAGGCTCAGTCCTCTGTTCTTAACGCTACCTTGCTAACACGGGAAATGGCGATTAGTATAAAAAATGAATATATATATATATATATATATATATATATATATATATATATATATATATATATATATATATATATATATATATATATATATATATATGTATATATATATATATATATATATATATATATATATATATATATATATATATATATATATATATATATATATATATATATATATATATATATATATATATATATATATATATATATATATATATATATATATATATATATATATATATATATATATATATATATATATATATATATATATACGTATATATATATATATATATATATATATATATATATATATATATATATATATATATATACATATATATATATATATATATATTTTTTTTTTTTTTTTTTTTTTTTTTTTTCATACTATTCGCCATTTCCCGCGTTAGCAAGGTAGCGTTAAGAACAGAGGACTGGGCCTCTGAGGGAATATCCTCACCTGGCCTCATTCTCTGTTCCTTCTTTTGGAAAATTATCCCTGGGGATAGGGGAGAAAGAATACTTCCCACGTATTCCCTGCGTGTCGTAGAAGGCGACTAAAAGGGGAGAGAGCGGGGTGCTGGAAATCCTCCCCTCTCGTTTTTTTTTTAATTTTCCAAAAGATGGAACAGAGAATTGGGCCAGGTGAGGGTATTCCCTCAAGGCCCAGTCCTCTGTTCTTGACGCTACCTCGCTAATGCGGGAAATGGCGAATAGTTTGAAAAAAAAAAAAAATATATATATATATATATATATATATATATATATATATATATATATATATATATATATATACGTATATAAATATATATATATATATATATATATATATATATATATATATATATATATATATATATATATATATATATATATATATATATATATATATATATATATATATATATTATATATATATATTAATATATGTATATATACACGCGTACATAATTCATACTTGCCGCTTTTAATCATTTCCGTCGCCACCCCGTCACACATGAAATGATAACCCCCTTGCCCCGCACGCGCTTGAGGTAGCGATAGTAAAATACAACAAAGGCCATATTTTTTCACACTCAGTCTCTAGCTGTCATGTATAATGCACCGAAGCTACAGCTCCCTTTCCACATCCAGTCCCCCAATAAATGTTTTTGTTGGTTTACCCCAGACACTACACATGCCCTGGTTCAATTCTTTGACAGGATGTCGAACCCAGTATACCACATCGTTCCAATTCACTCTATTCCTTGCACGTCTTCCACCCTTCTGCATATTGAGGCCCCGATGGCTCAAAATCTTTTTCACTCCATGTCTCCGCCGCCAATTTGGTCTCCTACTTCTCCTCGTTCCCTCCACCTCTGACACATATATCCTCTTTGTAATCTTTCCCAACTCATTCTCTCCATGTGACCAAACCATTTCAAATCACCTTCTGCTCTCTCAACCAGACTCTTTTTATTACCACATATCTCTCTTCCCCTTTTATTTCTTACTCGATCAAACCACCTCACACAACATATTGTCCTCAAACATCTCACTTCCAATGTATCCAGCCTCCTCCGCACAACTCTATCTATAACCCACGCCTCGCAGCCATATAACATTGTTTGAACCAATATTACTTCAAACATACCCATTTTTGCTTACGGAGTTAATGTTCTCGCCTTACACAAATTTCTCAACGCTCCCAGAATCATCGCTCCATGCCCCACCCTGTGACTCACTTCCGCTTACAGTGTTCCATCAGCTGCCAAATCCACTCCCAGATATCTAGAACACTTCATATCTTACAGTTTTTCTCAATTCAAACTTACCTTCCGGTTGACTTGTCCCTCAACCCTACTCTACCTAATAACCTTGCTCTTATTCACATTTACTCTCAGCTTTCTTCTTCCACACACTTTATCAAACTTAGTCACCAGCTTCTGCAGTTTCTCACCCGAATCAGCCACCAGCGCTCTATCATCAGCGAACAACAACTGACTCACTTCCCAAGCCATCTCATCCACAACAGACTGCATACTTGACCCTCTCTCCAAAACTCTTGCATTCACCTCCCTAGCAACCCCATCCATAAAGAAATCAAACAACCATGGAGAAATCACACACCCCTGTCGTAAAACAACATTCACTGAGAACCAATCACTTTCCTCTAATTTTACACATGCCTTACGTCCTCGTTAAAAACATTTTACTGCTTCTAACAACTTGCCTCCCACACCATATATTCTTAGTCCCATCCACAGAGCATCTCTGTCAAATCTATCATATGCCCTCTTCAGCTATTTAAATGCTACATACAAATCCATTTGCTTTTCTAAGTATTTCTCACATACATTTTTCAAAGCAAACACCTGATCCATATCTCCTCTACCACTTCTGAAACCACACTGCTCTTCCCCAATCTAATGCTCTGTACATGCTTTCACGCTTTTAATCAATACCCTCCCACATAATTTCCCAGGAATACTCAACAAACTTATACCTCTGTAATTTGAGCACTCACTTTTAGCCCCTTTGCCTTTGTACAATGGCAATATGCATGCACTCCGGCAATGCTCAGGCACTTCACTATAGATCATATATACATTAAATATCCTTACCAACCAGTCAATTACACAGTCACCCATTTTTTTTAATAAATTCCACTGCAATCATATCCAAACCCGCTCCCTTGCCGGCTTTCATCTTCCGCTAAGCTTTCACTACCCCTTCTCTGTTTACAAAATCATTTTCCCTCACCCTCTCACTTCGCACACCACCTGACAAAAACACCTTTTATATGCCACTCTATTATCTAACACAGTCAACAAAACTCCTCACATCATAACTACTTGTTATTACCTCCCCATTAGCCCCCTTCACCGATGTTCCCCTTTGTTCTCTTGTCTTACACACTTTATTTACCTCCTACCAAAAGATCTTTTTATTCTCTCTAAAATGTAATGATACTCTCTCACCCCAACCCTCATTTGACCCCTCTCTCATTTGCTCATTCTCCTCGAAGGCCCATACTGAGGTTTCTAAATGTGTGTGGATGTAACCAAGACGAGAAAAAGGGAGAGATAGGTAGTATATTTGAGGAAAGGAACTTGGATGTTTTGGTTTTGAGTAAAACAAAGCTCAAGGGTAAAGTGGAAGAGTGGTTTGGGAATGTTTGGTAGTAACGTCAGGGGTTCGTGAGAGTACAGGAGCAAGGGAAGGATTAGCACTACTCCTGAAACAGGAGAGGTGGGAGTATGTGATAGAGTGTAAGAAAATAAACTAGATTGATATGGGTAAAACTGAAAGTGGATTGAGAGAGATGGGTGATCATTGGTGCCTATGCAACTGGGCATGAGAAGAAAGATCATGAGAGGCAAATGTTTTGGGAGCAGCTGAGGGAGTGTGTTAGTAGTTTTGATGCAGTTGAGGGAATAATTGGTGTACATGGGGTGCTCAGTGTTGTAAAAGGAAATGGTAAAGAGCTTGTAGATCTGTGTGTTGAAAAAGGACTGGTGATTAGAAAGGGTAGTGAATGGTAGGATGAAGAAGTAAGATTATTAGTGAAAGAGAAGAGAGAGGCATTTGGACGAGTTTTGCAGGGAAATAATGCAAATGGCTGGGAGATGCATAAAAGAAAGATTCAGGAGGTCAAGAGAAAGGTGCAAGAGATGAAAAAGGGGGCAAATGAGAGTTGGGGTGAGAGAGTATCTTTACATTTTAGTGAGAACGGAAAAATATTTTGGAAGGAGGTAAATAAAGTGCGTAAGACAAGAGAACAAATGGGAACATTGGTGAAGGGGGCTGATGGGGAGGTAATAACAAGTAATGATGAACTTAGAAGGAGATGGAGTGAGTATTTTGAAGGTTTGTTATATGTGTTACATAATAGAGTGGCAGATATAGGGTGTCTTGGTGGAGGTGGTGTGCAAAGAGGGTCAGGGAGAATGATTTGGTAGACAGAGTAGAGGTAAAAAAAGCTTTGCGAAAGATGAAAGCTGGCAAGTCAGCATGTTTGGATATTATTGTAGTGGAATTTATTAAAGAAGTTGGTGACTGTGTTGTTGACTGGTTCTTATGGATACTTAATGTATGTATGACTCATGGTGAAGTGCCTGAGGATTGACGGAATGCATGTATAGTGCCATTGTACAAAGGCAAAGGGGATAAAGGTGAGTGCTCAAATTGCAGAGTCTTCCTGGGAAATTATATGGGAGGGTATTGAGTGAGAGGGTGAAAGTATGCACAGACCATCAGACTGGGGAAGAGCAGGTGGTTTCAGATGTGGTAGAGAATATGTGGATCAGGTGTTTGCTTTGAAGACTGTATGTGAGAAATACTTGGAAAAGCAAATGGATTTGTATGTAGCTCATATGGATCTGGAGAAGTTATATGATAGAGTTGATGGAGATGCTCTGTGGAAGGCATTAAGAATATATGGTGTGGGAGGTAAGTTCTTAGAAGCAGTCAAATGTTTTTATCGAGGATGTAAGGCATATGTACGAGTAGGAAGAAAGTAAAGTGATTGGTTGTCAGTGAATTTCGGTCTGCAGCAGGGGTGCGTAATGTCTCCATGATTGTTTAATTTGTTTATGGATGGGGTTGTTAAGGAGGAGAATGCAAGAGTTTTGGAGAGGGGCAAGTATACAGTCTGTTGTAGATGAGAGAGCTTGGGAAGTGAGTCAGTTGTTGTTCGCTGATGATACATTGCTGGTGGTTGATTCGTGTGAGAAACTGCAGAAGCTGGTGACTGAGTTTAGTAAAGTGTGTGAAAGAAGAAAGCTAAGAAAAAATGTTAATAAGAGCAAGGTTATTAGGTAGAGTACGGTTGAGGGACAAGTTAACTGGGAGGTAAGTTTGAATGGAGAGAAACTGGAGTAAATGAAGTGTTTTAGATATCTGAGAGTGGGTTTGGCAGCTAATGGAACCATGGAAGCGGAAGTGAGTCACAGGGTGGAGGAGGGGGCGAAAGTTCTGGAAGCATTGAAAAATGTGTGGATGGCGAAAACGATATCTCGGAAAGAAAAATGGATTAGTTTGAAGGAATAGTGGTTCCAACTATGATATATTGTTGCGAGTCGTGGGCTATAGATAGAGTTGTGCGGAGGAGGGTGGATGTGTTGGAAATGAGATGTTTGAGGACAATATGTGGTAAGAGAGGTGTGTGCTAATAAAATGAGTATGGTTGAGAGAGCAGAAGAGGGTGTTTTGAAATGGTTTGGTCACATGGAGAGAATGAGTGAGGAAAGATTGACAAAGAGGATACATGTGTCAGAGGTGGAGGAAACGAGAAGTGGGAGACCAAATTGGAGGAGGAAGTATGGAGTGAAAAAGATTTTGAGCGATCGGGGCCTGAACATGCAGGAGGGGGAAAGGCGTGCAAGGAAGAGTGAATTGGAATTATATGGTATACCGGGATCGACGTACTGTTAATGGATTGAACCAGGGTATGTGAAGCGTCTAGGGTAAACCATAGACAGTTTTGTGGGGCCTGGATGTGGAAAGGGAGCTGTGGTTTCGGTGCATTATGCATTACAGCTAGAGAATGAGTGTGAACGAATGTGGCCTTTGTTGTCTTTTCGTAGCGTTACTTCGTGCGCATGCGGGGGGAGGGGTTGTCATTTCATGCGTGGCGAGGTGGCGACGGGGATGAATAAGTTGGGCCATTCTTTCGTCTGTTTCTTTGCGCTACCTCGCTAACACGGGAGACAGCAACAAAGTATAATGAATAAATAGATGAATATATATATATATATATATATATATATATATATATATATATATATATATATATATATATTTTTTTTGGCTTTGTCGCTGTCTCCCGCGTTTGCGAGGTAGCGCAAGGAAACAGACGAAAGAAATGGCCCAACCCACCCCCATACACATGCCTTGATTCAATCCACTGACAGCACGTCAACCCCGGTATACCACATCGCTCCAATTCACTCTATTCTTTGCCCTCCTTTCACCCTCCTGCATGTTCAGGCCCCGATCACACAAAATCTTTTTCACTCCATCTTTCCACCTCCAATTTGGTCTCCCTCTTCTCCTCGTTCCCTCCACCTCCGACACATATATCCTCTTGGTCAATCTTTCCTCACTCATTCTCTCCATGTGACCAAACCATTTCAAAACACCCTCTTCTGCTCTCTCAACCACGCTCTTTTTACTTCCACACATCTCTCTTACCCTTACGTTACTTACTCGATCAAACCACCTCACACCACACATTGTCCTCAAACATCTCATTTCCAGCACATCCATCCTCCTGCGCACAACTCTATCCATAGTCCACGCCTCGCAACCATACAACATTGTTGGAACAACTATTCCTTCAAACATACCCATTTTTGCTTCCCGAGATAATATTCTCGACTTCCACACATTCTTCAAGGCTCCCAGAATTTTCGCCCCCTCCCCCACCCTATGATCCACTTCCGCTTCCATGGTTCCATCCGCTGCCAGATCCACTCCCAGATATCTAAAACACTTCACTTCCTCCAGTTTTTCTCCATTCAAACTCACCTCCCAATTGAATTGACCCTCAACCCTACTGTACCTAATAACCTTGCTCTTATTCACATTTACTCTTAACTTTCTTCTTCCACACACTTTACCAAACTCAGTCACCAGCTTCTGCAGTTTCTCACATGAATCAGCCACCAGCGCTGTATCATCAGCGAACAACAACTGACTCACTTCCCAAGCTCTCTCATCCCCAACAGACTTCATACTTGCCCCTCTTTCCAAAACTCTTGCATTCACCTCCCTAACAACCCCATCCATAAACAAATTAAACAACCATGGAGACATCACACACCCCTGCCGCAAACCTACATTCACTGAGAACCAATCACTTTCCTCTCTTCCTACACGTACACACACACACATATATATATATATATATATATATATATATATATATATATATATATATATATATATATATATATATATATATATATATATATATATATATATATATTTGCACATGAAATCCTTGAAGAAGCCTCACTTACCACAGTCACAGAAATTTTAACCAGTTATGTAATAGAAGAAATGCGACCGTATTTAGTTCATGAATAAGAACTTTTTGTGTCTTTTGTGGTACAATATTCGTATGAATGATGAAAGTTCTCTCAGTTCATAGGGATTTAGTAAGATAAGGGCTTGCTATCTCATGTATACATTACCTCAGTAATGTAAGATGCAGTCAGACCAACCACCTGTGCCCAGTGGCTGCTGACGAAGAAACAGGCAAGACCTATGTCAACTTCGTGCCTGTCTAGTTGCCCCGTTAGGCCGTACCAGGATCCATTCTGAAACCTCTCACCCCAGTTTTCCTCTGAAATGATAACGTTAGATGTCTTTGACGTCAAATTGTATACATGACACGGAATGATATTCTTTATGGCTAGAAGTTCAATTCAAGGTTGAAAATTATATAGATATATAGATATATAATAAGAGTTTTGGAAAGAGGGGCAAGTATGAAGTCTGTTGGGGATGAGAGAGCTTGGGAAGTGAGTCAGTTGTTGTTCGCTGATGATACAGCGCTGGTGGCTGATTCATGTGAGAAACTGCAGAAGCTGGTGACTGAGTTTGGTAAAGTGTGTGAAAGAAGAAAGTTAAGAGTAAATGTGAATAAGAGCAAGGTTATTAGGTACAGTAGGGTTGAGGGTCAAGTCAATTGGGAGGTGAGTTTGAATGGAGAAAAACTGGAGGAAGTGAAGTGTTTTAGATATCTGGGAGTGGATCTGGCAGCGGATGGAACCATGGAAGCGGAAGTGGATCATTGGGTGGGGGAGGGGGCGAAAATTCTGGGAGCCTTGAAGAATGTGTGGAAGTCGAGAACATTATCTCGGAAAGCAAAAATGGTTTGTTTGAAGGAATAGTGGTTCCAACAATGTTGTATGGTTGCGAGACGTGGGCTATGGATAGAGTTGTGCGCAGGAGGATGGATGTGCTGGAAATGAGATGTTTGAGGACAATATGTGGTGTGAGTTTGTTTGATCGAGTAAGTAACGTAAGGGTAAGAGAGATGTGTGGAAATAAAAAGAGCGTGGTTGAGAGAGCAGAAGAGGGTGTTTTGAAATGGTTCGGGCACATGGAGAGAATGAGTGAGGAAAGATTGACCAAGAGAATATATGTGTCGGAGGTGGAGGGAACGAGGAGAAGAGGGAGACCAAATTGGAGGTGGAAAGATGGAGTGAAAAAGATTTTGTGTGATCGGGGCCTGAACATGCAGGAGGGTGAAAGGAGGGCAAGGAATAGAGTGAATTGGAGCGATGTGGTATACCGGGGTTGACGTGCTGTCAGTGGATTGAATCAAGGCATGTGAAGCGTCTGGGGTAAACCATGGAAAGCTGTGTAGGTATGTATATTTGCGTGTGTGGACGTGTGTATATACATGTGTATGGGGGTGGGTTGAGCCATTTCTTTCGTCTGTTTCCTTGCGCTACCTCGCAAACGCGGGAGACAGCGACAAAAAAAAAAAAAAAAATAATAAGAATTATAAGATATCACATTGAAGTAATACATGATAGAGAATGAAAGTCTTTATGGGTAGAAGCTCAATTCAAGGTTAGAAAGTATATATATAGATTATACAATATGAATTATAAGATATCACATAAAAGTACCACATAAAGTATCACATAAGGAATCATCGGTTGCAATCAGAGGTTATATCACAAAGGAGACATAGCGTCTTTAGATGATTAAATAGCAGGATGCTTTTTTTAGTACAAATGATTTTCTGAACTTATCGATGCGCTGTCAAGGCAGAGACAGTCTTCTTCCTAACCTTATAGATACATAGCACTGGTGCAGAGGATGACGGGCTGCATCCTGCATGATCTCCATCTGCTTCATTGGACATTCTTGATACATCATATCTAATCTTTTAGTGTTTGTACCCAATTTCCAAGATTTCTTACAAGTTTATTCTTATCTTTACTGTTTAGCTTGCCTTTCCAGGCGGTAATTGAAAATCATGAAAATGAATTTATAGGTCACCTATAAAAAAATATGACGAAATATGAAAATGAATGGCCGGAGAGCATATTCTAAGATAGTGCAGTTGCTAGAAACACTGCTACAGTCATCTGTATACAAAGTGAACAAAGTGGGGGACATAACGCATCCCTGGGGTGCATTTGCGTCGATAAAGATCATGTTGGAATCAGAATTATCTATCTAGATATACTGTGACCTCTTTGTTAAAAACCTGAAGATCTATTTCAGTAAGTTGTAGTTTACATTTATCCCTGATGATTTATCAAACAAAATATATATGGCTGGATTGTATTAAAGGCAAAGCTAAAATTTTGTCTCTCTAAATGTTTGCTAATCTCATTCATAATTTTCAAACTTACATCCTGCACACTACTATTTTCACAATACGCAAACTGCAGTGGATCCCTGAAATTATCTGTTATTACACAAAAAGTTTCTCATTATGTCTTCAGACATTTCATAATATTTGGCGTTAAAACAATCGGCTAAAATCGTTGAACTCTTTAGGAAATGAGATTGTAACTATTAGCTTATTTCTAACAATTTCCATAGGTCAAGTACTACGTTGCCCTTGATCTAGTGAGTCCTGAAATAGTTACATGGGTGCATTTGTTCAGCACAACACTGGTACAACGTCTGTTCCCGTGACCTTTCCAGGCCTAATACGCTTCAGGAACTGTAATACATGCTCGTACAATATCACAATTTCATCATTTCTTTCTCGAATAACTGACGTAAAATTACGGCACTCTTCACTACAACCATCTCTTTGAAGTTTGCAAAAACTGAATTTATATCATTCACATGTTTGTCATGGTTTTCTGACTCAGGCATGTTAATCTTTTTATTATAACCACATAATGTTTTTAATCCTTTCCACGCATCTTTCACACGATGTCTTCTAGGCAACCCCTCAGCCTTTTCCTTGTAAGCTGTCATTCTAATTCAATATTTTCTTTCTTGATTGTCTTTGTATTAATATCAGCTGTACACGATCTTCATTTTGTACGGTTCTATATTTTTCATTGAGCGTATATTTTCCTGTTCCTTGTGTATCCAAGGCTTGTTGTTGGGATACCCAGATATATCTTTACTTGGCACTATCATATCAAAACAAAAAAAAAATAAGAATTAAATATGTCCAAGTTTGTATCAAAATTTGCTCCATCTTGTAGAACTGGTCGGTCAGTGCACTCAAAGCATCCCTTTAGTTGTGGGCTACTCTCAGTATCCCATTTTCCAATTGCTACCTTTTTATATTCTTTTTTCTTTTCAACACTTGTGTATTGGTTGGTACACAAAACAGCATGATGTGATCTCCATTTTCAACACTTATGTACTGGTTGGTACACAAGACAGCATGATGTGATCTCCATTTTCAACACTTATGTATTGGTTGGTACACAAGACAGCATGATGTGATCTCCATTTTCAACACTTATGTATTGGTTGGTACACAAGACAGCATGATGTGATCTCCATTTTCAACACTTATGTATTGGTTGGTACACAAGACAGCATAATGTGATCTCCATTTTCAAGAAGGGGCCTTTCCATAACACAACATCTGTGTTTTACATCACAACACATCTTGTCGAGATTATCATTTCCCCTTGGTAGCGCATTTTATTGTTCGTTCTTAAGCTGGAACACTGTCTTGAAAGTTACAATGGTTAATATCATCTAGAATTATCCTGACGTTCTCATTTCATTCGTGTTCATGTTTCGTCATAGTTTTCCAAGTCTAATTCCTTCCGCCTCGTCCGCATCCGGGGGAATATACACAGTGAACAAGATAACCTCGCCAAACTCCCGTGGAACGTAAAAGGGCCTACGCGATATCACTGGGAATTCAATGTCTTTATCACAGTAGCTTTCTCTTACTGTTACCTGTATGTGTACACCATTCATCGTTTATATAAACAGTTACCCCACCTCCTCGTTCCTTGAAAATACCTCTCCTGTCTGATCCTAGCAGCGTAAAACCGTCTGTGTTCACTGGTCTTGTAGCCAGGTTTCCGTACTATCTCTGTATTCACGTAAGTATTTGCAGGCAGTTCATCATCCTTGTTCCGAATAGACCATATATTACCGAAATTTTCGGTGGGTAGCGGTGTTCGTATGTCCCTCTTCCTCGGGCTAAATCACTGGATATATTGTACATTAAGCTAAAAAGAAAAAATTAATGTTCCCGATGTCATGATTATAGGAATAATCTAACAAGAATAATCTGGGATTTTTCATACAAGATCTTTTCTGAACATGAAACCCAGCAGTGTACACTAAGTGTCTACCTCGCATAAGTAACAGTAGTAAAAAACGAAATGATAATTCGCGTAAGTCACGGATATTATAACCTTATCAAATGTGTGTGGTTTCCTTAACCATCTGAGCTTTGAGGGGAGACTATGGTGAAACACATTACTGCCTCTGACCATGACAGCGGAATACAAAATTCAGCACAAGCGCTTTGCAATGAGACTGAAGGATTGTTATTAGCCAATCCATTATACTACATATTTTTACCCTTATATATGTAATCACGCACACACAACCTTGACAATGTCAGGCACCCACTTTATCGTGCGTGTGTCTGTGTGTGTGTGTGTGTGTGTGTGTGTGTGTGTGTGTGTATATGTGCCTGTGTGTGTGTCAGAGCCAAAGTTCCATAAAAATATAACTTAGTATCTTCAAACCTTATACGCACACCAGGAGAACGCCAAGGGTATGCCCCTAGTTATGATACTTTAGATTTAAAGAAATATATGTATATTTGTATATATATATATATATATATATATATATATATATATATATATATATATATATATATATATAATAATAATAATGATAATAATAATAATAATAATAACAATATTTATTTATTTATTTATCTATTTTACTTTGACGCTGTCTCCCACGTTAGCGAGGTCGCGCAAGGAAAGGGACGTAATAATAGCCCAACCCACCCACATACACATGTATATACATACATGTCGACACACACAAATATACTTACCTATACATCTCTCTCTCTCTCTCTCTCTCTCTCTCTCTCTCTCTCTCTCTCTCTCTATATATATATATATATATATATATATATATATATATATATATATATATTTTTTATTATTTCATTTTGTCGCTGTCTCCCGCGTTAGCGAGGTAGCGCAAGGAAACAGACGAAAGAATGGCCCAAAACACCCATATACACATGTATATACATACACGTCTACACACGCAAATATACATAACTATACATCTCAACGTATACATATATATACACACACAGACATATACATATATACACATGAACAAAATTCATACTATCTGCCTGTATTCATTCCCATCGCCAACCCGCCACACATGAAATAACAACCCCCTCCCCCCGCATGTGCGCGAGGTAGCGCTAGGAAAATACATCAGAGGCCACATTCGTTCACACTCAGTCTTTAGCTGTCATGTATAAAGCACCGAAACCACAGCTACCTTTCCACATCCAGGCCCCACAGAACTTTCCATGGCTTACCCAGACGCTTCACATGCCCTGGTTCAATCAAATGACCGCACGTCGACCCCGGTATACCACATCGTTCCATTTCACTCTATTCCTTGTACGCCTTTCACCCTCCTGCATGTTCAGGCCCAGATCACTCAAAATCTTTTTCACTCCATCTTTCCACCTCCAATTTGGTCTCCCACTTCTCCTCGCTCCCTCCATCTCTGACCCATATATCCTCATGATCAATCTTTCCTCACTCATTCTTTCCATGTGACCAAGACATTTCAAAACACCCTCTTCTGCTTTCTCATCCACACTCTTTTTATTACCACACTCTATCTATAGCCCACGCCTCGCAATCATATAACATTGTCGGGACCAGTATTCCTTCAAACCTACCCATTTTTGCTTTCCGAGATAACTTTCTCGACTTCCACACATTCTTCAACGCTCCCAGAACTTTCGCCCCCTCCCCCACCCTATGACTCACTTCCGCTTCCATAGTTCCATCCGCTGCCAGATCCACTCCCAGATATCTAAAACACTTCACTTTCTCCAGTTTTTCTCCATTCAAACATACCTCTCAATTGACTTGTCCCTTAACCCTACTGTACCTAATAACCTTAATCTTATTCACGTTTACTCTCAGCTTTCTTCTTTCACACACTCTACCAAACTCAGTCAACAGCTTCTGCAGCTTCTCACACGAATCAGCCACCAGCGCTGTATCATCAGCGACGAACAACTGACTCACTTCCCAAGCTCTCTCTTCCACAACAGACTGCATATTTGCCCCTCTTTCCAAAACTCTTGCATTCACCTCGCTAACAACCCCATCCATAAACAAATTAAACAACTATAGAGCCATCACACACCCCTGCCGCAAACCACCATTCACTAAGAACCAATCACTTTCCTCTCTTCCTACAAGTACACATGCCTTACATCCTCGATAAAAACTTTTCACTGCTTCTAATAACTTTCCTCCTACACCATAGATTCTTAGTACCTTCCACAGAGCATCTCTATCAACTCTATCATATGCCTTCTCCAGATCCATAAATGCTACAGACAAATCCATTTGCTCTTCTAAGTATTTCTCACATACATTCGTCAAAGCAAACACCTGATCCACACATCCTCTGCCACTTCTGAAACCACACTGCTAATCCCTAGTCTGATGCTCTGTACATGCCTTCACCCTCTCAATCAATACCCTCCCATATAATTTACCAGGAATACTCAACAAACTTATACCTCTGTAATTTGAGCTCTCACTTTTATCCCATTTGCCTTTATACAATGGCACCATGCAAGCATTCCGCCACTCCTCAGGCACCTCACCATGAGTCATACATACATTAGATAACCTTACCAACCAGTCAACAGTACAGTCACCCTCTTTTTTAATATAATCCACTGCAATATCATCCAAACCCGCTGCCTTGCCGGCTTTCATCTTCCACAAAGCTTTTAGTACATATTCTCTGTTTACCAATTCATTCTCCCTAACCCTCTCACTTTGTACACCACCTCACCCAAAACACCCTATATTTTCCACTCTATCATCAAACACATTCAACAAACCTTTAAAATACTCACTCCATCTCATTTTCACATCACCACTACTTGTTATCACCTCCCCATTAGCCCCCTTCACTGAAGTTTCCATTTGTTCCCTAGCCTTACGCACTTTATTTACCTTCTTCCAAAACATCTTTTTATTCTCCCTAAAATTTGATGATACTCTCCTACCCCAACTCTCTTTTGCCCTCTTTTTTACCTCTTGCACCTTTCTCTTGACCTCCTGCCTCTTTCTTTTATACATTTCCCTCCCACTCATTTGCATTATTTCCCTGCAAAAATCCTCCAAATGCCTCCCTCTTTTTCACTAAGAATCTTACTTCGTCATCCCACCACTCACTACTCTTTCTAATATGCCCACCTCCCACGCTTCTCATGCCACAAGCATCTTTTGCGCAAGCCTTCACTGCTTCCCTAAATACATCCCATTCCTCCCCCACTCCCTTTACGTCCTTTTCCTCACCTTTTTCCATTCTGTACTCAGTCTCTCCTGGTACTGCCTCATACAAGTCTCCTTCTCAAGCTCACTTACTCTCACCATTCTCTTCACCCCAACATTCTCTTTTCTTTTCTGAAAACCTCTACAAGTCTTCACCTTCGCCTCCACAAGATAATGATCACACATCTCTCCATTTGCACCTCTCAGCATATTAACTTCAAAAAGTCTCTCTTTCGCGCGCCTATCAATTAACACGTAATCCAGTAACGCTCTCTGGCCAACTCACCTTCCTACATACGTATTCTTAGATATATCTCTCTCTTTAAAGCAGGTATTCCCAATCACCAGTTCTTTTTGAGCACATAAATCTACAAGCTATTCACCATTTCCATTTACAACACTGAGCACCCTATGTACACCAATTATTTCCTCAACGAAACATTACTTACCTTTGCATTCATATCGCCCATCACTATTCCGGTCTCGTGCATCAAAACTACTAACACACTCACGCAGCTGCTCTCAAAAACACTTGCTTCTCATGATCTTTCTTCTCATGCCTTGGTGCTCAATTCTATAAAATGATTTCTTTGCTAACTTAGGGGATTTATCAATGAAAGACCTAGGGTACTTTAACTTAGATTCAATAGAATATATCTTCTCAAACTCATCATCAATATATTCTAGACTGCAAATACGTAATGCCCTAAGGAACACAGATTGAAATGATGATAATCTAACTCTCTCATGTTGAGATGAGTAACAATGGATATATGAGCATACATTGGAAGGTTTTCTGTATATGCTAAACTTAAACTTGTTACCTTGCCTATGGATCATGCAAACTAAAAATGGTAACATACCATTATTTTCATTTTCTATAGTAAATTTGATGGAAGGTACTAAATAGTTAAGTAAGGGAAGAAATATTTGTAAATTTTCATTTGTTGGCCAAACACAAAGAACTTTATCTACATACTTTAACCAAATTGCATTAGAAGGTAAGATATCCCTTAGTGATTTTGTTTCAAAGAATTCCATATAAAGATTACTTATTATAAGTGAAAGAGGGTTACCCATTGCCATACCAAATTTTTTAGCATAATAACCTCCATTGAATTGAATTACACAGTCTTTTATAGACAATTATAGCAGTTTAATGAAAACAGACTTTGAAACAGGTAAATGAATATCATCCAAGACATCAAATGAATGTTCTAAAAGGTCATCAACTGGAACTTTTGTGAAAAGTGAAGAAACATCAAAGCTAACTAGTTTGAAATCAAAACTAACATTGATATTGTTTAGTTTGTTCACTAAATCTACATTGTTCATGATATTAGAATTTGATACCTTACCCACTAAAGGGCTTGATAAAGAAACTAACCATTTTGACAATTTACATGTGATGGAACATACTAAACTCACTATAGATCTTCCTGGAAAGTTCTGTTTAAGTGTTTAGATAAGTCCATACATATATAGCAATAAAGGGGACAAAGATGACAAACTTTAGAGAAGAGAATTATTACCTCTCAACAACAACTTCATTTCTTTATTGAAATGAGAATTAACTGCTTCTAAGGGATTTTTACTGAGTTTAGAATATGTTTTAGATGAATAGTTACTTTTGTCTAAAATCACAACAGTGTTAGCCTTAACTGCTTTAGTAATGTATATATCCTTGTCTTTTTCTTAAGGTGTTAATAGCTCTTATAAATCTTTTAGGGCAATTTGGTTCCACTGGTTTTGTCCTGGACTTTCTCCTTTTGTTATTACTTTCTCCAAATCGTTGATCAAGGCCCACCAATTGAAGTTACGATTTGGATTCCTTAGGAAATGCCTTGATGAACAAGTGATGCCAAGATCTGTCCTACCTCAACGTTTGTTGCAGCTGTCTGGTCGACCATTTGACCAATTCCAAAACAGCATTTTCAAGAAACACATTGAATTAAAGAAGATTGAAATGGAGGAGGCTTTTTGCATTACAAGATAGAAGAAACGTGCCTTTCAAATGACAATTCCGACATATTGGAAGAACCGGATGCTGCACTACTGCTATGATAGATTGAGGAATGAACGCAATAGGCTACAAATGAAACTAAATTGTAAGTTGGACCATCTTAGTAAAAACAGGGACTGGACTAAGAACACAAACATTTCTTTTGTGATAAACCTGTCTAATAAACGACTAGATAAGGATTCCTTGCGTGCATTAGGCTATGGACTAAGTTTTGTGTGCTCAAACAGTTCCCGGAAGCCAGCTGTGTTGATGTCACAAAGTCTTTTTGTAATTTAGAGAAATACCGAAATTTAACCAATGATGAAATTGATATCTGCAAAGGTTTAGTGTATGCCAGTTTGTCAGAACTGGAACCTAATTGCCCTAGAAGATTTATAAGAGCTATTAACACCTTAAAAAAAAAAGGATATACATATTACTAAAGCATATAAGGCTAACACTGTTGTGATTTTAGACAACAGTAACAGTTTCTCTAAAATGAATGATCTTTTAAATGATGACGCAACTTATTCTAAACTTAGTAAAAATCCCTTAGAAGCAGTTAATTCCCATTTCAATAATTGTAAGGTAATGGTTCTCTTATCAAAAGTTTGTCATCTTTGTCCCCTTCATTGCCATATATGTATGGACTTATCAAAACACATAAATAGAATTTTCCAGCAAGATCTATAGTGAGTTCAGTAGGCTCCATCACATATGAATTGTCAACAAGCTAAACAATATCAATGTCAATTTTTATCTCAAACTAGTTAGCTTTGATGTTTCCTCTCTTTTCACAAAAGTTCCAGTTGATGACCTTTTAGAATATCTATTTGATGTCTTGGATGATATTCATTTACCTGTTTCAAAGTCTGTTTTCATTAAACTGATAAGATAGTGTATAAAAGATTGTGTATTTCAATTCAATGAAGATTATTATGCTCAAAAATTTGGCATGGCAATGGGTAACCCTCTTTCACCTATATTAAGTAATCTTAATATGGAATTTTTTGAAACAAAATTACTATAGGATATCTTACCTTCTAATGCAATTTGGTTTAGGTATGTAGATGATGTTCTTTGTGTTTGGCCAACAAATGAAAATTTACAAATATTTCTCCCCTTACTTAACAATTTGGTACCTTCCATCAAATTTACTGTAGAAAATGAAAATAATGGTATGTTACCATTTTTAGATTGCATGATCCATAGGCAAGGTAACAATTTTAAGTTTAGCATATACAGAAAACCTACCAATATATGTTCATATATCCATTATTACTCATCTCAACACGACAGAGTTAAATTATCATCATTTCAATCTATTTTCCTTAGGGCATTACGTATTTGCAGTCCAGAGTTTATTGATGATGAGTTTGAGAAGATATATTCTATTGGATCTAAGTTAAAGTACCCTAGATCTTTCATTGATAAATCCCTCAAGTTAGCAAAGAAATAATTCTATAGAGTTGAGCCCAAATCTCCCATTGCCACTAAGAATCTTTTAGTTCTCCCTTTTGATAATAATTTTACTTTACTTCACATGTTGCTTAAATCCTTTAATGTAAATGTTGCCTTCAGCAACAATAATACTATAAAGAATATTTTAAACAGGAGTTCACCAGAAAATACTCCTGTAGAAATTGTGATTAGTTTTATGTTGGACAGACTGATATGTCATTACTCCCGTCAGTACAATGATCATAGTTTTTAACGTAAGTAAACAAGGCATTTGATTCTTGTCCCGTTCTTATACTACATTTATGTTGCTGGGGATAGGGAAGAAAGAATACTTCGCACGTATTCCTTGCATGTTGTAGAAGGCGACTAAAAGGGGAGGGAGTTGGGGGGGCTGGAAATCCTCCCCTGTAGTTTTTACTTCTCCAAAACAAGGAACAGAGAAGGGTGCCAGCAGAGGATTTTCTATCTAAGGCTCAGTCCTCTAGTCTTAATGCTACCTCGCTAATGTTGAAAATAGCGAAAATGTATGAAAAAAAATAACTACGCCGCTCTCCTCTAAATATTATAATTATCCAGTTCTTTGATTACGATTAGACCATTTTCTTTGGAAGATAAATATGTGTATTAAAGAAAATGGTATTAATAAGGGGTGACAAGTGTAGTTTTATTTTCTTCCACACACACACACACACACACACACACACACACACACACACACACACACACGCACACACATACACACACACACACACGCACACACATACACACACACTAGGACATGCCACAACTTGCCACCGAGACACCACACAAACTGTCACTGCGACATGACACCATCCGCCGCTAGTACACAACGGAAACTGCGACTGAGACGCGACTCCAGTTCCTGTTGTTACTGGACATTATTTGGCAAAGACTTAATACTCCTGACACTGTGAAACACCAATACCTGCACCCTGGACGTAACAGAACATGCCACAGGGATATGAAAGCACCTGCCACTAGAAAACTAAACCACTTGACAGCGTAGTTCGATACAATATACCACTAGGACATGACACCATCTGACAGTGGGACACGATACCACCTGCCCCTAGAAAATGGCATTACTTCCCACCGGGACATGACACCAATCGCCACTGGAAAAATGACACTTCTTGACACTGGAACAAGACACCACTTGCAATGTGACAAACCACCTGACACTGGGACATTATATCAACACACAATACACTGACATTCTTAGACTATGATGTTCACAGGGATGAAAACAACTTATAATTCTGCATTAATCGTAATCTCACTAATGTCTGTTCATACATTTATTACTACTTTATTCATCACAGTAGAAATGGTCCGTCAAACAGAGAGAATTATCGGTTTTGCGATACCGTTGGGCGTTTCCGTAAACTCCAGAGTCATGTTAAGTATACGAGCGGCAGCCGTGAGCACTTCCATGTCCATGCCGTAGCGATGAATCACTGTCCCATTCTCTGCCCGGCGGAGGAAGTTACACGGCTCATAGTTGAACATAGAAACCTGAGGATGAGAGACGACGGCTCACAAGTAGTTTACCCTCGCTATCAGCACTCACACACCTTGTACTCCACATAGTGAAGCATCACATAAAAATGCTGACGTACTAAGGCGTGTTACAACGAATAAGGAGTGGCTGCTACATATTATTAGTGCGTTTTGATGGGTAGTGATTCAGAATCATCTGCATTCATATCGAAGGAAAAACTCTACTAGTACTGAGTATTTCATGAAATGTTATAATTTACAGCCCTTCCACTGGCCTAAGTTTTTCTTGTTTAATACAACTGTGATTTACTTCTCCTTAGGTCAATCATTTTACCAATATAATTAGATTACCTTAAATGGAACTCCCAGATTTAAACCTTATACCCATTGTCAGCCTACCTTAAGCACAGCTCCCTGAAAGTCAGACAGTTTGTCAGGGAAGAGGTCTAACTGGCGGGTGAACCTGTGTTGGTACCAGGTGTTGATACGCCTCACTCCCGGACCCCAGTACAGCTGGTTCATGTACAGCATCCACTCCCCTTCGGTGCCAGACTGTGGGATAGATCATAAGCTATGGTACAGCTGGTTTATGTGCATTACTCACTACTCGTTGATACCACCCTGTAGGGGAATTATGACCATTCAATTCAGCTCGCTTATGTACAACACCCACGTACCCTCGTAGCTATATTTCAGAACATGTGTAACAGTGTACTAGGATCGCGTGCTACAACACCCACTTCCTCTCAGTTTCCCATAGTGAAGGATAATATTGATGCCGCCGCTGAATCACATATATCCTTAAGTTTACGTGTTAAAGCTTGACCTGAATGCAAATAGAAATATCATTCTTTTCTCGTTGCACATGGAAAATGGATGTCCTCCGAAATAATGATGAAACTGAGACTGATATACATAAACAGAGTTTCAAACAAGCTCTTTATGAATGAGGAATTATTTTGAAAAAATAACAAAGAAAATAGATATGTTTCAGAAACAAAAGCCTATCAATGTGTCTCTCATCATTACCTCCTTTCCTAAGTCCTAGGGTTGAGTCAGGTTCAAACAGCCTCTGATATCATCCATTTACTTCAATCCATGATGAGTGAGTTTAAGTGATACATAAATTACGACACTTAATAAAACCTCTTCCTATCTTATCATGTAGCACGAGCACTTCCGTCGGTGAGACCATTGTCTTTATTCATACCATCTCGATGAACAAAATATTTCCAATGCATTCGTTCCCAAATCATTCCTTCGGTAACTTCACCTACAAGATCCTTAGAGCTCTCTCTTTTAACATATTTCTGACTCGGTCAAACCTTCTCAAAAAACATGAAGTCCCGAAACATATCATTTCCAACGTGTATACCCTCTTACTTACATCTAAGACTCAAGCCTCGCATCTGCACAACACCAATGAGACTAACGTACCGTCAAACATGTAGTGACCTGTTTTTCCGTACATTTCTTGGTACGTCCAAGACCGCTTTTTCATCCACCCCAGGGCTCACTTCAGCTTCCCTGGATCCATTCGGTCACACGTCCACTTCCAGGTATCTGAAACATCACACTTCCTCCAGGCTTTCCACATTCAAGCTCACACTTCAAGTAAACCGTTACTTTCCACTAAAAGGCCTAATAACCTTAACTCTATTCACAATTACTATCAACTTTCTCCTTTCCTACACTCCTCTAAACTCAGACACCAACTTCTACGGATTCTTATTTGGATAATACACCAGCGCCGTGTCATCAGCAAACGATAACTGACTCGCCTCGCACCACCTCCTCTCACCACCAACAAAACGCAGTCCTGCTCCTCTCCTTATAACTCTTGCATTCACCTCCCTCACCACCCAATCAATAAGCAATCTAATGAGAAATGGTGGCAACACACATCGCTACCCCAACCCAACTTCCACTGGAACATATAACTCTCTTCCTCTTTGCACGCACGTCGTACACCCTTGATAAACACACTTCCATGCTTCTAGCAGTTTTCCTCCCAAGTCACATGGAGAGAATGAGTGAGGAAAGATTGACATAGAGTATATATGTGTCATAGGTGGAGGGAAAGAGGAGAAGTGGAAATCTAGATTGGAGGTGGAAAGATGGAGTAAGAAAAGATTTTGAGTGATCGGGGCCTGAACATGCAGGAGGGTGAAAGGAGTGCAAGGTATGGAGTGAAATGGAACGATGTGGTATACCGTGGTCGACGCGCTGTCAATGGATTGAACCAGGGCATGTGAAGCGTTTGGGGTACACCATGGAAAGTTCTGTGGGGACTGGATGTGGAAAGGGAGCTGTGGCTTCGGCGCATTATTACAAGAGAGCTAGAGACTGAGTGTGAATGAATGTGGCCTTTGTTGACCTTTCCTAGCGTTTCCTCGCGCACATGGGGGGGAGGGGGTTGTTACTTCATGCGTGGCGGGGTGGCGATGGGATAGAATAAAGGCAGCAAGTATGAATTATGTACATGTGTATATATATATATATATATATATATATATATATATATATATATATATATATATATATATATATATATATAGGTATACATATTTTTTTCTTTTTTTGCTTTGTCGCTGTCTCCCGCGTTTGCGAGGTAGCGCAAGGAAACAGACGAAAGAAATGGCCCAACCCACCCCCATACACATGTATATACATACGTCCACACACGCAAATATACATACCTCCACAGCTTTCCATGGTTTACCCCAGACGCTTCACATGCCTTGATTCAATCCACTGACATCACGTCAACCCCGGTATGCCATATCGCTCCAATTCACTCTATTCCTTGCACTCCTTTCACCCTCCTGCATGTTCAGGCCCCGATCACACAAAATCTTTTTCACTCCATCTTTCCACCTCCAATTTGGTCTCCCTCTTCTCCTCGTTCCCTCCACCTCCGACATATATATCCTCTTGGTCAATCTTTCCTGACCCATTCTCTCCATGTGCCCAAACCAATTCAAAACACCCTCTTCTGCTCTTTCAACCAAGCTCTTTTTATTTCCACACATCTCTCTTACCCTTACGTTACTTACTCGATCAAACCACCTCACACCACACATTGTCCTCAAACATCTCATTTCCGGCACATCCATCCTCCTGCGCACAACTCTATCCATAGCCCACGCCTCGCAACCATACAACATTGTTGGAACCACTATTCCTTCAAACATACCCATTTTTGCTTTCCGAGATAATGCTCTCGACTTCCAGACATTCTTCAAGGCTCCCAGAATTTTCGCCCCCTCCCCCACCCTATGATCCACTTCCGCTTCCATGGCTCCATCCGCTGCCAAATCCACTCCCAGATATCTAAAACACTTCACTTCCTCCAGTTTTTCTCCATTCAAACTCACCTCCCAATTGACTTGACCCTCAACCCTACTGTACCTAATAACCTTGCTCTTATTCACATTTACTCTTAACTTTCATCTTCCACACACTTTACCAAAATCAGTCACCAGCTTCTGCAGTTTCTCACATGAATCAGCCACCAGCGCTGTATCATCAGCGAACAACTGACTCACTTCCCAAGCTCTCTCATCCCCAACAGTCTTCATACTTGCCCCTCTTTCCAAAACTTTTGCATTTACCTCCCTAACAACCCCATCCATAAACAAATTAAACAACCATGGAGACATCACACACCCCTGCCGCAAACCTACATTCACTGAGAACCAGTCATTTCCTCTCTTCCTACACGTACACATGCCTTACATCCTCGATAAAAACTTTTCACTGCTTCTAACAACTTGCCTCCCACACCATATATTCTTAATACCTTCCACAGAGCATCTCTATCAACTCTATCATATGCCTTCTCCAGATCCATAAATGCTACATACAAATCCATTTGATTTCTAAGTATTTTTCACATACATTCTTCAAAGCAAACACCTGATCCACACATCCTCTACCACTTCTGAAACCACACTGCTCTTCCCCAATCTGATGCTCTGTACATGCCTTCGCCCTCTCAATCAATACCCTCCCATATAATTTACCAGGAATACTCAACAAACTTATACCTCTGTAATTTGAGCACTCACTCTTATCCCCTTTGCCTTTGGACAATGGCACTATGCACGCATTCCGCCAATCCTCAGGCACCTCACCATGAGTCATACATACATTAAATAACCTTACCAAGCAGTCAACTATACAGTCACCCCCTTTTTTAATAAATTCCACTGCAATACCATCCAAACCTGCTGCCTTGCCGGCTTTCATCTTCCGCAAAGCTTTTACTACCTCTTCTCTGTTTACCAAATCATTTTCCCTAACTCTCTCACTTTGCACACCACCTCGACCAAAACACCCTATATCTGCCACTCTATCATCAAACACATTCAACAAACCTTCAAAATACTCACTCCATCTCCTTCTCACATCACCACTACTTGTTATCACCTCCCCATTTGAGCCCTTCACTGAAGTTCCCATTTGCTCCCTTGTCTTACGCACTTTATTTACCTAATTCCAGAACATCTTTTTATTCTCCCTAAAATTTAATGATACTCTCTCACATCAACTCTCATTTGCCCTTTTATTCATCTCCTCCACCTTTCTCTTGACCTCCTGTCTCTTTCTTTTATACATCTCCCACTCAATTGCATTTTTTCCCTGCAAAAATCGTCCAAATATATATATATATATATATATATATATATATATATATATATATATATATATATATATATATATATATATATATGGTTTCAGAAGTGGTAGAGGATGTGTACATCAGGTGTTTGCTTTGAAGAATGTATGTGAGAAATACTTAGAAAAGCAAATGGATTTGTATGTAGCATTTATGGATCTGGAGAAGGCATATGATAGAGTTGATAGAGATGCTCTGTGGAAGGTATTAAGAATATATGGTGTGGGTGGAAAGTTGTTAGAAGAAGTGAAAAGTTTTTATCGAGGATGTAAGGCATGTGTACGTGTAGGAAGAGAGGAAAGTGATTGGTTCTCAGTGAATATAGGTTTGCGGCAGGGGTGTGTGATGTCTCCATGGTTGTTTAATTTGTTTATGGATGGGGTTGTTAGGGAGGTAAATGCAAGAGTTTTGGAAAGAGGGGCAAGTATGAAGTCAGTTGGGGATGAGAGAGCTTGGGAAGTGAGTCAGTTGTTGTTCGCTGATGATACAGCGCTGGTGGCTGATTCATGTGAGAAACTGCAGAAGCTGGTGACTGAGTTTGGTAAAGTTTGTGGAAGACGAAAGTTAAGAGTAAATGTGAATAAGAGCAAGGTTATTAGGTACAGTTGGGTTGAGGGTCAAGTCAATTGGGAGGTGAGTTTGAATGGAGAAAAACTGGAGGAAGTGAAGTGTTTTAGATATCTGGGAGTGGATCTGCCAGCGGATGGAACAATGGAAGCGGAAGTGGATCATAGGGTGGGGGAGGGGTCGAAAATTCTGTGGGCCTTGAAGAATGTGTGGAAGTCGAGAACATTATCTCGGAAAGCAAAAATAGGTATGTTTGAAGGAATAGTGGTTCCAACAATGTTGTATGGTTGCGAGGCGTGGGCTATGGATAGAGTTGTGCGCAGGAGGATGGATGTGCTGGAAATGAGATGTATGTGGACAATGTGTGGTGTGAGGTGGTTTGATCGAGTGAGTAACGTAAGGGTAAGAGAGATGTGTGGAAATAAAAAGAGCGTGGTTGAGAGAGCAGAAGAGGGTGTTTTGAAGTGGTTTGGGCACGTGGAGAGAATGAGTGAGGAAAGATTGACCAAGAGGTTATATGTGTCGGAGGTGGAGGGAACGAGGAGAAGAGGGAGACCAAAATGGAGGTGGAAAGATGGAGTGAAAAAGATTTTGTGTGATCGGGGTCTGAACATGCAGGAGGGTGAAAGGAGGGCAAGGAATAGAGTGAATTGGAGCGATGTGGTATACCGGGGTTGACGTGCTGTCAGTGGATTGAATCAAGGCATGTGAAGCGTCTGGGGTAAACCATGGAAAGCTGTGTAGGTATGTATATTTGCGTGTGTGGACGTATGTATATACATGTGTATGGGGGGGGGGTTGGGCCATTTCTTTCGTCTGTTTCCTTGCGCTACCTCGCAAACGCGGGAGACAGCGACAAAGTATAAAAAAAAAAAAAAAAAAAAAAAATATATATATATATATATATATATATATATATATATATATATATATATATATATTTTTTTTTTTTTTTTTTCTTTTTCCTTTGTCGCTGTCTTCCGCGTTTGCGAGGTAGCGCAAGGAAACAGACGAAAGAAATGGCCCAACCCACCCCATACACATGTATATACATACGTCCACACACGCAAATATACACACATACACAGCTTTCCATGGTTTACCCCAGACGCTTCACATGCCCTGATTCAATCCACTGACAGCACGTCAACCCCGGTATACCACATCGCTCCAATTCACTCTATTCCTTGCCATCCTTTCACCCTCCTGCATGTTCAGGCCCCGATCACACAAAATCTTTTTCACTCCATCTTTCCACCTCCAATTTGGTCTCCCTCTTCTCCTCGTTCCCTCCACCTCCGACACATATAACCTCTTGGTCAATCTTTCCTCACTCATTCTCTCCACGTGTCCAAACCACTTCAAAACACCCTCTTCTGCTCTTTCAACCACGCTCTTTTTATTTCCACACATCTCTCTTACCCTTACGTTACTCACTCGATCAAACCACCTCACACCACACATTGTCCTCAAACATCTCATTTCCAGCACATCCATCCTCCTGCGCACAACTCTATCCATAGTCCACGCCTCGCAACCATGCAACATTGTTGGAACCACTATTCCTTCAAACATACCCATTTTTGCTTTCCGAGATAATGTTCTCGACTTCCACACATTCTTCAAGGCTCCCAGAATTTTCACCCCCTCCCCCACCCTATGATCCACTTCCGTTTCCATGGTTCCATCCGCTGCCAGATCCTCTCCCAGATATCTAAAACACTTCACTTCCTCCAGTTTTTCTCCATTCAAACTCACCTCCCAATTGACTTGACCCTCAACCCTAATGTACCTAATAACCTTGCTCTTATTCACATTTACTCTTAACTTTCTTCTTTCACACACTTTACCAAACTCAGTCACCAGCTTCTGCAGTTTCTCACATGAATCAGCCATCAGCGCTGTATCATCAACGAACAACAACTGACTCACTTCCCAAGCTCTCTCATCCCCAACAGACTTCATACTTGCCCCTCTTTCCAAAACTCTTGCATTCACCTCCCTAACAACCCCATCCATAAACAAATTAAACAACCATGGAGACATCACACACCCCTGCCGCAAACCTATATTCACTGAGAACCAATCACTTTCCTCTCTTCCTACACGTACACATGCCTTACATCCTCGATAAAAACTTTTCACTGCTTCTAACAACTTGCCTCCCACACCATATATTCTTAATACCTTCCACAGAGCATCCCTATCAACTCTATCATATGCCTTCCCCAGATCCATAAATGGTACATACAAATCCATTTGCTTTTCTAAGTATTTCTCACATACATTCTTTAAAGCAATGCGTGCATAGTGCCATTGTACAAAGGTAAAGGGGATAAGAGTGAGTGCTCAAATTACAGAGGTATAATTTTGTTGAGTATTCCTGGTAAATTATCTGGGAGGGTATTGATTGAGAGGGTGAAGGCATGTACATGGCATCAGATTGGGGAAGAGCAGTCTGGTTTCAGAAGTGGTAGAGGATGTGTGGATATATATATATATATATATATATATATATATATATATATATATATATATATATATATATATATATATATATATATATATATGCACGAGACCAGGTTATAGTGATGGGTGATTTGAATGCAAAGGTGAGTAATGTGGTAGTTGAGGGAATAATTGGTATACATGGGGTGTTCAGTGTTGTAAATGGAAATGATGAAGAGCTTGTAGATTTATATGCTGAAAAAGGACTGATGATTGGGAATACCTGGTTTAAAAAGCGAGATATACATAAGTATACTTATGTAAGTAGGAGAGATGGCCAGAGAGCGTTATTGGATTACATGTTAATTGATAGGCGTGCGAACGAGAGACTTTTGGATGTTAATGTGCTGAGAGTTGCAACTGGAGGGATGTCTGATCATTATCTTGTGGAGGCTAAGGTGAAGATTTGTATGGGTTTTCAGAAAAGAAGAGTGAATGTTGGGGTGAAGAGGGTGGTGAGAGTAAGTGAGCTAAGTAAGTGTTTTAGATATCTGGGAGTGGATCTAGCAGCGGATGGAACCATGCAAGCGGAAGTGGATCATAGGGTGGGGGAGGGGGCGAAAGTTCTGGGGGCCTTGAAGAATGTGTGGAAGTCGAGAACATTATCTCGGAAAGCAAAAATGGGTATGGTTGAAGGAATAGTGGTTCCAACAATGTTGTATGGTTGCGAGGCGTGGGCTATGGATAGAGTTGTGCGCAGGAGGATGGATGTGCTGGAAATGAGATGTTTGAGGACAATGTGTGGTGTGAGGTGGTTTGATCGAGTGAGTAACGTAAGGGTAAGAGAGATGTGTGGAAATAAAAAGAGCGTGGTTGAGAGAGCAGAAGAGGGTGTTTTGAAGTGGTTTGGGCACATGGAGAGGATGAGTGAGGAAAGATTGACCAAGAGGATATATATGTCGGAGGTGGAGGGAACAAGGAGAAGAGGGAGACCAAATTGGAGGTGGAAAGATGTAGTGAAAAAGATTTTGTGTGATCGGGGCCTGAACATGCAGGAGGGTGAAAGGAGGGCAAGGAACAGAGTGAATTGGAGCGATGTGGTATACCGGGGCTGACGTGCTGTCAGTGGATTGAATCAAGGCATGTGAAGCGTCTGGGGTAAACCATGGAAAGCTGTGTAGGTATGTATATTTGCGTGTGTGGACGTATGTATATACATGTGTATGGGGGGGGGGGGTTGGGCCATTTCTTTCGTCTGTTTCCTTGCGCTGCCTCGCAAACGCGGGAGACAGCGACAAAGTATAAAAAAAAAAAAGAATATATATATATATATATATATATATATATATATATATATATATATATATATATATATATATATATATATATATATATATATATGTAAGGGGAGAGGGGGAGGAATGGGATGTATTTCGGGAATCAGTGATGGATTGCGCAAAAGATGCTTGTGGCATGAGAAGAGTGGGAGGTGGGTTGATTAGAAAGGGTAGTGAGTGGTGGGATAAAGACGTAAGATTATTAGTGAAAGAGAAGAGAGAGGCATTTGGACGATTTTTGCAGGGAAAAAATGTAATTGAGTGGGAGATGTATAAAAGAAAGAGACAGGAGGTCAAGAGAAAGGTGCAAGAGGTGAAAAAGAGGGCAAATGAGAGTTTGGGTGAGAGAGTATCATTAAATTTTAGGGGGAATAAAAAGATGTTCTGGAAGGAGGTAAATAAAGTGCGTAAGACAAGGGAGCAAATGGGAACTTCCGTGAAGGGCGCAAATGGGGAGGTGATAACAAGTAGTGGTGATGTGGGAAAGAGATGGAGTGAGTATTTTGAAGTTTTTGTTGAATGTGTTTGATGATAGAGTGGCAGATATAGGGTGTTTTGGTCGAGGTGGTGTGCAAAGTGAGAGGGTTAGGGAAAATGATTTGGTAAACAGAGAAGAGGTAGTAAAAGCTTTGCGGAAGATGAAAGCCGGCAAGGCAGCAGGTTTGGATGGTATTGCAGTGGAATTTATTAAAAAAGGGGGTGACTGTATTGTTGACTGGTTGGTGAAGGTTATTTAATGTATGTATGACTCATGGTGAGGTGCCTGAGGATTGGCGGAATGCGTGCATAGTGCCATTGTACAAAGGCAAAGGGGATAAGAGTGAGTGCTCAAATTTCAGAGGTATAAGTTTGTTGAGTATTCCTGATAAATCATATGGGAGGGTATTGATTGATAGGGTGAAGGCATGTACAGAGCATCAGATTGGGGAAGAGCAGTGTGGTTTCGGATGTGGTAGAGGATGTGTGGATCAGGTGTTTGCTTTGAAGAATGTATGTGAGAAATACTTAGAAAAACAAATGGATTTGTATGTAGCATTTATGGATCTGGAGAAGGCATATGATAGAGTTGATAGAGATGCTCTGTGGAAGGTATTAAGAATATATGGTGTGGGAGGCAAGTTGTTAGAAGCAGTGAAAAGTTTTTATCGAGGATGTAAGGCATGTGTACGTGTAGGAAGAGAGGAAAGTGATTGGTTCTCAGTGAATATAGGTTTGCGGCAGGGGTGCATGATGTTTCCATTGTTGTTTAATTTGTTTATGGATGGGGTTGTTAGGGAGGTGAATGCAAGAGTTTTGGAAAGAGGGGCAAGTATGAAGTCTGTTGTGGATGATAGAGCTTGGGAAGTGAGTCAGTTGTTGTTCGCTGATGATACATCGCTGGTGGCTGTTTCATGTGAGAAACTGCAGAGGCTGGTGACTGAGTTTGGTAAAGTGTGTGAAAGAAGAAAGTTAAGATTAAATGTGAATAAGAGCAAGGTTATTAGGTACAGTAGGGTTGAGGGTCAAGTCAATTGGGAGGTAAGTTTGAATGGAGAAAAACTGGAGGAAGTAAAGTGTTTTAGATATCTGGGAGTGGATATGGCAGCGGATGGAACCATGGAAGCGGAAGTGAATCATAGGGTGGGTTAGGGGGCGAAAATCCTGGGAGCCTTGAAGAATGTGTGGAAGTCGAGAACATTATCTCGTAAAGCAAAAATGGGTATGTTTGAAGGAATAGTGGTTCCAACAATGTTGTATGGTTGCGAGGCGTAGGCTATGGATAGAGTTGTACGCAGGAGGGTGGATGTGCTGGAAATGAGATGTTTGAGGACAATGTGTGGTGTGAGGTGGTTTGATCGAGTAAGTAACGTAAGGGCAAGAGAGATATGTGGAAATAAAGAGAGCGTGGTTGAGAGAGCAGAAGAGGGTGTTTTGAAATGGTTTGGGCACATGGAGAGAATGAGTGAGGAAAGATTGACCAAGAGGATATATGTGTCGGAGGTGAAGGGAACGAGGAGAAGTGGGAGACCAAATTGGAGGTGGAAAGATGGAGTGAAAAGGATTTTGTGTGATCGGGGCCTGAACATGCAGGAGGGTGAAAGGAGGGCAAGGAATAGAGTGAATTGGATCGATGTGGTATACCGGGATTGACGTGCTGTCAGTGGATTGAATCAGGGCATATGAAGCATCTGGGGTAAACCATGGAAAGCTGTGTAGGTATGTATATTTGCGTGTGTGGACGGGTATGTATATACATGTGTATGGGGGTGGGTTGCGCCATTTCTTTCGTCTGTTTCCTTGCGCTACCTCGCAAACGCGGGAGACAGCGACGAAGCAGAAAAAAAGAAATATATATATGTGTGTGTGTGTGTGTGTGTGTGTGTGTGTGTGTGTGTGTGTGTGTATGTGTACAATGGTGTTACCGGACTCCTTCTGAGGCTGTATCATTATCAGTGAACAGGATGGAAATACAGCTTCCCTAAAGAATTCTCACCATTAAAGTAGTCCATCATTTTCCTTCCCTTTTGTGGCGCATAAAACCTAGAGGATGCAAAAATACCATTAATGGTGTCGTAAGATTGTATGATGGCAAACATGCCTTATTCTAATGGCAGTAGAAACAGTGCCTGAACCTTACCTTCACCGCTCCCACGATGTGCTCTGTCCTCTTTCCGACGGACGACTTCGTGAAAGCCTCCAAGTGTAGAAGCGAAGTTCCGACCAAAACAAATCTGATGCGATAAAAAAGAGAATATGGATCTAAAAGGATCAGTTTGCCGGCGTTATACATGAAAAAAATTTGTCTGTAATATTCGAAAATCTCACTCGAATTGCTCTCCAGCCACAAGAAATAGGAGAAATTTTCTCTGTCGACCTCAAAAGTCTCCCTCTATCAACTTGTTACCTTTACATTACCAGTCCAGTCCTCTACTAATATTTCAACTACATTGCATGAAAACTTAGGCTATATACGTCTTCTAAACCTCTTTACCATGTCGCTATTCATTTTTTCCAAGTCGTATAGCCGGTCCTGAGCTGCAAAACTTTTCATCTCCATATTGTCTGTGATGATATCAGTGGTGTGTAATGAAGTTCTTCTTTCTCTGTTCCGAGAATAGTAATATCAAAAAAAAGTTTGATATAGAGAGCCACTTTATTTCTACGATCCTGGTCAAAGTGACAACATTGGCCCATATACTCTGTTTCACTCTGCTGAAACATATACATTAACTGGTACTCTTCATCATATTTCATGTTTAATTACCATACCGCACCATAATTTTGGCCCTCAGAAACTTGTTTACCGCAGCATTGATGTTACGTTTCATCTCTACTAAACACTCCCCCTCCTTCATAATAACTAAAGAGGTACCAAACACTTATCGTCAGAGAGTTTCATAATCCGATATAACAGACCTGCTTCTCCTTATTGCTCTCCGATGTATATCCATTTCCGTATATTCACTCCAAGTAAGCTAAAAACTGATTTTCTTCTCATACCTAACTTTCAGTTTATCTCATTATATTCAAGATGAAACCCATCACCTCATGTTCTTGGATGTCATCTTTCCTATATTCATTCCCATCACCAACCCCGCCACACATGAAATGACAACCCTCTCCTCCCGCATGTGCGCGAGGTAGCGCTAGGAAAACACAACAAAGGCCATATTCGTTCACACTCAGTCTCTAGCTGTCATGTATAATGCACTTAAACCACAGCTCCCTTTACACATCCAGGGCCCACAGAACTTTCCATAGTTTACCCCAGACGCTTCACACGCCCTAGTTCAATCTACTGACAGCATGTCGACCCCGGTATACCACATCGTTCCAATTCACTCTATTCCTTGCACGCCTCTCACCCTTCTGCATGTTCAGGCCCCGATCACTCAAAATCTTTTTCACTCCATCTTTCCATATCCAATTTGGTCTCCCACTTCTCCTCGTTCCCTCCACCTCCGACACATATATCCTCCTAGTCATTCTATCCTCACTCATTCTCTCCATGTGACCAAACCATTTCAAAACACCCTCTTCTGCTTTCTCAACCACACTCTTTTTGTTACCAAACATCTCTCCTACTCTATTATTACTTAATCAAACCACCTCATACCACATATTGTCCTCAGACATCTCATTTCCAGCACATCCACCCTCCTCCGCACAACTTTATCTACAGCCCACGCCTCGCAACCATATAACATTGTTGGAACCACTATTCCTTCAAATATAAACATTTTTGCTTTCCGAGATAATGTTCTCGACTTCTACACATTCTTCAAGGCTCCCAGAATTTCGCCCCCCCCCCCCATGATTCACTTCCGCTTCCATGGTTCCATCCGCTGCCACCAGCGCTCTATCATCAGCGAACAACAACTGACTCACTTTCCAAGCTCTCTCATCCACAACAGACTGCATACTTGCCCCCTCTCTCCAAATCTCTTGCATTCACCTCCCTAACAACCCCATCCATAAACAAATTTAACAACCATGGAGACATCTCGCACCCCTGCCTCAAACCGACATTCACTGAGAAACAATTACTTTCCTCTCTTCCTACTCGTACACATGCCTTACATCCTTTTCACTGCTTCTAACAACTTGCCTCGCATACCAAATATTCTTAATATGTTCCACGAGGTATCTCTATCAACTATAAATATGCCTTCTCCAGATCCATAAATGCTACATACAAATCATTGGCTTTTCTAAGTATTTCTCACATACAATCTTCAAAGCAAACACCTGATCCACACATCTTCTACCACTTCTGAAACCACACTACTCTTCCCCAATCTCATGCTCTGTACATGGTTTCACACTCTTAGTCAATACCCTCCCATATAACTTCCCAGGAACATTCAACAAACTTATACCTCTGTAATTTGAGCACTCACCTTTATCCCCTTTGCCTTTGCACAATGACACTATGCATGCATTCCGCGAATCCTCAGGCACCTCACTATGAGTCATAAATATTTCAAATATCCTTACCAGCCAGTCAACATCACATTCATCCCCTTTTTTAATAAATTCTACTGCAGTACTATCCAAACCCGCTACCTTGCCGGTTTTCATCTTCCACAAAGCTTTTACTGCCTCGTCTCTGTTTACCAAATCATTCTCCCTAACCCTCTTACTTCGCACACCACCTCGACCAAAACACCCTATGTCTTCCACTCTACCATTTAACACATTCAACAAACCTTCAAAATACTCACTCCATCTCCTTCTCACATCACCACCACTTCTTATTATCTCTCCATTTGCCCCTTTCACCGATGTGCCCATTTGTTCCCTTGTCTTACGCACTTTATTTCACTTCCTTCCAAAATATCTTTTTATTCTTCCTAAAATTTAATGATACTCGCTCACCCGAACTCTCATTTGCCCTCTTTTTCAACTCTTGCACTTTTCTCTTGACCTCCTGCCTCTTTCTTCTATACATCTCCCAGTCATTTGCACTATTTCCCCTGCAAAAACTTTCCAATGCCTCTCTCCTCTCTTTCACTAACAACCTTACTTCTTCATCCCACCACTCACTACCCTTTCTAAGCTGCCCACCTCCCACACTTCTCATGCCACAAGCATCCTTTGCGCAAGCTATCACTGCCCCTCTAAACACATCTCGCTCTTCTCCTAGTTCCCTTACGTCTCTTGCTCTCACCTTTTTCCATTCTGCATTCAGTCTCTCTTGGTACTTCCTCACACAAAACTCCAACCCAAGCTCCCTTACTCTCACCACTCTCTTCACCTAAACATTCTCTCTTCTTTTCTGAAGACCTCTACAAATTTTCACCCTCCTCTCCACAAGATAATGACCAGACATCCCTCCAGTAGCGACTCTCAGCACATTAACATCCAAAAGTCTCTCTTTCAAGCGTCTATCAATTAACACGTAATCCAATAACGCTCTCTGGCCATCTCTCCTACTTACATACGTATACTTATTTATATCTCTCTCTTTAAACCATGTATTCCCATTCACCACTCCTTTTTCAGCACACAAATCTACAAGCTCTTCACCATTTCCAATTACAACACTGAACACCCCATGTACACCAATCATTCCCTCAACTGCCACCTTATTCACCTTTGCATTCAAATCACCCATCACTATAACTCGGTCTCGTGCATCAAAACTACTAACACACTAACTCTGCTGCTCCCAAAACACTTGCCACTCATGATCTTTCTTCTCATGCCCAGGTGCATAGGCACCAATAATCACCCATCTCTTTCAATCCACTTTCAGTTTTACCCATATCGATCTAGAGTTTACTTTCTTACGCTCTATCACATACTCCCAGAACTCCTGTTTCAGGAGTAGGGCTACTCCTTCCCTTACTCTTGTCCTTTCGCCAACCCCTGACTTTACTCCGAAAATATTCCCAAACCACTCTTCACCTTTACCCTAGAGATTTGTTTCACTAAGAGCCAAAACATCCAGGTTCCTTTCCTCAAACATACTACCTATCTCTCCTTTTTTCTCACTCATTCAGACACCCCAGTCTGAGCCTACAAGGAGGATGAGCACTCCCCGCGTGACTCCTTCTTCTGTTTCCCCTTCTATAAAGTTAAGATACAAGGAGAGGAGGGTTTCTAGCCCCCCCCCCGCTGCCGTCGCCTTTAGTCGCCTTCTACGACACGTCAGGAATGCATGGGAAGTCTTCTTCTTCCCTGTCCTCAGGGATATATATATATATATATATATATATATATATATATATATATATATATATATATATATATATATATATATATATATATATATATATATATATATATATATATATATATATGTATATATATATATATATATATATATATATATATATATATATATATATATATATATATATATATATATATATATATCATCCCTGGGGATAGGGGATTAAGAATACTTCCCACGTATTCCCTGCGTGTCGTAGGAGGCGACTAAAAGTAGAGGGAGCGAGGGGCTGGAAATCCTCCCCTCTCGTTTTTTTTTTAATTTTTCCAAAAGAAGGTACAGAGGGGGCCAGGTGAGGATATTCCAAAAAAGGCCCAGTCCTCTGTTCTTAACGCTACCTCGCTAACGCGGAAAATGGCGAATAGTTTAAAAGAAAAAAGAAAGAAAGATATATATATATATATATATATATATATATATATATATATATATATATATAGAGAGAGAGAGAGAGAGAGAGAGAGAGAGAGAGAGAGAGAGAGAGAGAGAGAGAGAGAGAGAGAGAGAGAGAGAGAGAGAGAGAGAGAGAGAGAGAGGCATTTGGACGATTTTTGCAGATAAAAAATGAAATTGAGTGGGAGATGTATAAAAGAAAGAGACAAGAGGTCAAGAGAAATGTGCAAGAGGTGAAAAAGAGGGCAAATGAGAGTTGGGGTGAGAGAGCATCATTAAATTTTAGGGAGAATAAAAAGATGTTCTGGAAGGAGGTAAATAAAGTGCGTAAGACAAGGGAGCAAATGGGAACTTCAGTGAAGGGCGCAAATGGGGAGGTGATAACAAGTAGTGGTGATGTGAGAAAGAGATGGAGTGAGTATTTTGAAGGTTTGTTGAATGTGTTTGATGATAGAGTGGCAGATATAGGGTGTTTTGGTCGAGGTGGTGTGCAAAGTGAGAGGGTTAGGGAAAATGATTTGGTAAACAGAGAAGAGGTAGTAAAAGCTTTGCGGAAGATGAAAGCCGGCAAGGCAGCAGGTTTGGATGGTATTGCAGTGGAATCTATTAAAAAAGGGGGTGATTGTATTATTGACTGGTTGGTAAGGTTATTTGATGTATGTATGACTCATCATGAGGTTCCTAAGGATTGGCAGAATGCGTGAATAGTGCCATTGTACAAACGCAAAGGGGATAAGAGTGAGTGCTCAAATCTTAGAGGTATAAGTTTGTTGAGTATTCCTGGTAAATTATATGGGAGGGTATTGATTGAGAGGGAGAAGGAATGTACAGAGCATCGGATTGGGGAAGAGCAGTGTGGTTTCAGAAGTGGTAGAGGATGTGTGGATCAGGTGTTTGCTTTGAAGAATGTATGTGAGAAATACTTAGAAAAGCAAATGGATTTGTATGTAACATTTATGGATCTGGAGAAGGCATATGATAGAGTTGATAGAGATGCTCTGTGGAAGGTATTAAGAATATATGGTGTGGGAGGCAAGTTGTTAGAAGCAGTGAAAAGTTTTTATCGAGGATGCAAGGCATGTGTACTTGTAGGAAGAGAGGAAAGTGATTGGTTCTCAGTGAATGTAGGTTTGCGGCAGTGGTGTGTGATGTCTCCATGGTTATTTAATTTGTTTATGGATGGGGTTGTTAGGGAGGTGAATGCAAGAGTTTTGGAAAGAGGGGCAAGTATGAAGTCTGTTGGGGATGAGAGAGCTTGGGAAGTGAGTCAGTTGTTGTTCGCTGATGATACAGCGCTGGTGGCTGATTCATGTGAGAAACTGCAGAAGCTGGTGACTGAGTTTGGTAAAGTGTGTGAAAGAAGAAAGTTAAGAGTAAATGTGAATAAGAGCAAGGTTATTAGGTACAGTAGGGTTGAGGGCCAAGTCAATTGGGGGGTAAGTTTGAATGGAGAAAAACTGGATGAAGTAAAGTGTTTTAGATATCTGGGAGTGGATCTGGCAGTGGATGGAACCATGGAAGCGGAAGTGGATCATAGGGTGGGGGAGGGGGCGAAAATCCTGGGAGCCTTGAAGAATGTGTGGAAGTCGAGAACATTATCTCGGAAAGCAAAAATGGGTATGTTTGAAGGAATAGTGGTCCCAACAATTTTTTATGGTTTCGAGGCGTGGGCTATGGATAGAGTTGTGCACAGGAGGGTGGATGTGCTGGAAATGAGATGTTTGAGGACAATGTGTGGTGTGAGGTGGTTTGATCGAGTGAGTAACGTAAGGGTAAGAGAGATGTGTGGAAATAAAAAGAGCGTGGTTGAGAGAGCAGACAGGGTGTTTTGAAACGGTTTGGGCACATGGAGAGAATGAGTGAGGAAAGATTGACCAAGAGGATGTATGTGTCGGAGGTGGAGGGAACGAGGAGAAGTGGGAGACCAAATTGGAGGTGGAGAGATGGAGTGAAAAAGATTTTGTGTGATCGGGGCCTGAACATGCAGGAGGGTGAAAGGCGGGCAAGGAATAGAGTGAATTGGATCGATGTGGTGTACCGGGGTTGACGTGCTGTCAGTGGATTGAATCAGGGCATGTGAAGCGTCTGGGGTAAACCATGGAAAGCTGTGTAGGTATGTATATTTGCGTGTGTGGACGTGTATGTATATACATGTGTATGGGGCGGGGTTGGGCCTTTTCTTTCGTCTGTTTCCTTGCGCTACCTCGCAAACGCGGGAGACAGCGACAAAGCAAAAAAAAAAGAAGAAAAAAAAAGAATATATATATATATATATATATATATATATATATATATATATATATATATATATATATATATATATATATATATATATATATATATATATGTGTGTGTGTGTGTATGTGTGTGTGTGTGTGTATGTGTGTGTGTGTGTGTGTGTGTGTGTGTGTTTAAAAGAAAGGAAAGAGTAGCACCTAGTACCGGAACCACTCTCTGCTACCAAGTATAAGCAATGTAATAATGTCAAATCTAAGACAGAAGAAGCAGTACTGAGGTTACTTAGTTTTAGTTGTAGTAATAATTAATGGGTTCCCTGGGGCCCAAAAGGCTCGTCGTCAGTCAAAGATCCTAATACTGGCATTCTAGATATAATTAGGAAGAAGAAAAGCCAATCTCACCGAGATCATTCGCCTTCCTGTAGGACAAGGAAAGGCCTATAACCTGATAGGTAAAAGTAACAAGTGGAAACTCAACTAAACATATGTTGTTATCATACTTAGTCGCTGTCTCCCGCGTTAGCGAGGTAGCGCAAGGAAACAGACGAAGGAATGGCCCAACCCACCCACACACTCATGTATATACATAAACGCCCACACACGCACATATACATACCTATACAATTCAACGTATACATACACATACATACACAGACACATACTTGCATACACGTGTACATATCCATACTTGCTGCCTTCATCCATTTCCATCGCTACCCTGCCACACATGAAAATGGCACCCCCTTCCCCGCGCGCACGCGAGTTAACGCTAGGAAAACACGACAAAGGCCACATTCGTTCACACTCAGTCTCTAGCTGTCATGTTTGATGCACCAGAACCACAGCTCCCTTTCCACATCCAGGCCCGACAAAACTCTCCATGCTATGCTATGGTTCAATCCATTAACAGCACTTCGATCCCGGTAAACCTCCTATCGTTCCAATATATTCCTTGCACGCCTTTCATCCTCCTGTATGTTCATGCCCCGATCGCTCAAAATCTTTTTCACTCCATCCCTTCCACCTCCAATTTGGTCTCCCACTTCTCGTTCCCTCCACCTCTGACACATATATCCTCTTTGTCAATCTTTCCTCACTCATTCTCTCCATGTGACCAAACCATTTCAATACACACTTTTTTGCTCTCTCAACCTCATTCGTTTTATTACCACACATCTCTCTTACCCTTTCACTACTTAATCAAACCACCTCACACCATATATTATCCTCAAACATCTCATTTTCAATACATCCACCTTCCTCCGCACAATCCTATCTATAGTACACGCCTCGCAACCATATAACATCGTTGGAACTACTATTCCTTCAAACATACCCATTTTTGCTTTCCGAGATAACGTTCTCGCCTCCCTGACATTCTTCAACGCTCCCAGAACCTTTGCCCCCTCCCCCACCCTGTGACTCACTTCCGCTTCCATGGTTCCATCCGCTGCCAAATCCACTCCCACATATCTAAAATACTTCACTTCCTCCAGTTTTTCTCTATTCAAACTTATCTTCCAATTAACTTGTCCCTCAACCCTACTAACCTTAATAACCTCGCTCTTTTTCACATTTACTCTTAAGTTTCTTCTTTCACAGACTTTACCAAACTCAGTCACCAACATCTGCTGTTTCTCACCTGAATCAGTCACAAGCGCTGTATCATCAGCGAAGAACAACTGACTCACTTCCCAGCCCTCTCATCCACAAGACTGCATACTTGCCCCTCTCTCCTAAACTCTTGCATTCACCTCCCTAACCACCCCATCGATAAACAAATTAAACAGCCACCGAGACATCATGCACCCCTGCCGCAAACCGACATTCACTGAGAACCAATCACTTTCCTCTCTTCCTACACGTACACATGCCTTATATCCTTGATAGAAACTTTTCACTGCTTCTAACAACTTACCTCCCACACCATGTACTTTGAATACCTTCCACAAAGCATCTCTATCCACTGTATCATATGCTTTCTCTAGATCCATAAATGCTACATACAAATCCATTTGTTTTTCTAAGTATTTCTCACATACATTCTTCAAAGCAAACACCTGATCCACACTTCTTCTACCACATCTGAAACCACATCGCTCCTTCCCAATCTGATACTCTGTACAAGCCTTTACCCTCTCAATCAATACCCTCCATGTAATTTCCCAGGAATACTCAACAAACATATACCTCTGTAATTTGTACATGTAACACATAAAATGCTGCAGCACTGGAAGCTGTGTATGTCATTGTAAGATTGTAAAGGTGCCAACCATGGATAGAAAAAAAGATTTACATCCTAGCGGCATATTGACGTCAATATTATTGGTTGATGTGTGATAACTCATACCATACAAAACTGATGAGAACAGAAAGAATTGCGGGAAAAAAAGTATTTGACATGATTCCATATCACACCTTGCAAGTTACAATAATTCCTGCCGCACAGCATGATAATACCTAGCGACTCTTCTTCAGATATGTGTTCAAGGTCATATATATCATGGGACAGCAGCCCTTGCAGGCTCACTGCCGACTCGTTGCCCACATAGGATATGAGCCGGACACCTGCAACACCTGCTGCTATGCCAACACAAGGGTTATCATGGATGTATGTTCCCTCCGCTCCGCAGGATAAGCAAGCGGCCTTAGGACATCTCGGTGAGAGGGCCCATCATCCTGTCTATGACCTCCGGGGAGACTCATACGAGAGGTCAGTGATCTCTCCTTTGCTTGACTGACTAACTTGATAATTCATATCATCACCTCACTCTTGTTTCACAGTATCGCTATGTATCGTTTAGCACTGTATTTCCTTGCTTGAACACATTGACTGTAACATTCTGGGTGCACTCATTATATTGTTTAGAAAATATGTTATGTGCAGGGTCCAATCTCGCATGAGCACGACAATCTAACCTCTATTATAATTAACTCACAGCAACACTCATGATGCAAGGTGTGGAGGATCTTACACACTAATCCACTTACATCATTCTTGCAATCTGATATTTTGATCATTAGCGAAGTAAACAATCTTAAGAAAGTACTCATAACTGGTATACCTCTCTCGTGAGATGATAGGTGGGATGATGGGTTGTGGGGGCTGCTAGCCTCCCGCGCCTGACCTTCGACCCTTGACACCGACCAGACGCCGCGCTGTGGCCAACAGCTGGTTTCAGCAATTCCCATTTTCTCTCCGAGAGTGGCTCCTTTAATCTAAATCCTTAGTTACTATTTTTTTTTTCCTCACAAAATACTCACTTATGCACGTCAAAACTACTAAAATGGAGTATAGGGTTGTATAAATGTGACAGCACTGGTTATCCTCTCATCTCTTCTCACTCAGTTTCATTAAGCAGCCAACTTGTCTGATAGAGGGATGGCTTGGTTAGGCCTGGGGCTCACATATGGATGGGAACAGCTGGCTGAATATTTCCTTACTCATGAATATGCTTTTGATTCTAATATTTGCCAATGGACAGTTGGTTCCTATAGCTATCCTTTTAAGGTTAGACTCTAGCGACCGAATAGGAACAATGTCGACTCCCAGATCTCTCCCACAAGTGGATTCCTGTAGTTAATCTTCTAGATAAGATTCATAAAGAAACTTTCCTTCACTTTGACACATTCTCATTACATTGTATCTATTCAGGTTGAATTTTATGAACCGTATGTTTGGCAAACTTTGGAAACTATATAAGTTCCTTCGTAAGTTGATGCAATTCTCCTCTCTTTTCACCACACTCATCCGTAAACATATTTACGTAGAATTTCATTCCTTTTGGCAGATCATTTGCACAGATTCAGAAGAGCAATAGTTCCTAGAACAGAACTTTTTTGGCATTCAACTGGTAACCTAAAGACCTTTCGGGTAGGCCATTTCCTTATATTAATATGACCTTTCCACCAAAGGCGTCTCCCTCTTGTTCCTACCTCAGCCAGCCTCCTAAATGGTAGTGTTAGATGCCCTTTGGCAGCCCAGACACAAAAAATCCACCAAACTTACCTTTTTGCCTAAAACAAAGTTTACCTTCTCTTACATACCTAATAGGCTCGTTACTCATGACCTTCTTTCCCTAAAACCATACTGTCTCTCAGTGAGGTTCGTCTGTTCGAAGACATCAACTTGTTCTCTGATCATACCTTTTCCAGCACTTTGCAGACCAGACTAGTCAGAAAGACTGCTTTGTAGCTCAGCGTCTCCTTTCAATCTCATCCTTATGGACAGGTATGACGTTTGCTTTCTTGCACTCCCATGTCATTTTGCATTTTTCCATAAACCCATCAAACACTATTTTTCGTGCGGTTTTTCAAGTGCATTTACACACATCTTTATCATATATGGAGAAATTTCAATATCATGAACCTAAATGTCTCCCAAAGATATTTCAGTGATTGTCAAGACCTCTTTGTCTTTCCACCTCACTGGTGTTGGAGCTATAGTGTCTTCCATTGTGAAATCGCTTTTGAACTTGTCCATCATTTACTTATCTTCACTTGATCCTCCATAACTCTTCCCTCTAAATCCCTTAACCTGATTAACTGCTCCTCACCAGATAATCTGCTCCTGCAAAATTTATGGAAATCCCTTGCCTCGTCTACAATATTCTTTACTAAGTTTCTCTGTTCCACTTATAATATCCTGTTACACATATATCTTGCTCTCTTGTAACTTCTATATGCTGGTTGGCTGGAGATCCGGTTATATCTCACCTTAAAGCATCATGATTCTCCTTTTCTTTCTGTTTTTAAACATCATATATCAAGCTAGTTCTTCCCATTTCTCAACCTTTCCTCTGTAGCTGAAGCTAAAGGTGGATACCATTATTCCTACTCCTTCATAGTATATTCCATAGTAGCCTCCACCACAATGCCTTGCTTCCTAGCTACTGAACTCAGTTTCCCAGTTAATGTTATCACAGAAATGGCTGCGTTCTGTGTCGTTTCCACGATTATATCTTCTCTTTGAGTCTCTTTGAGTCTTACCTCATCTCTGCTCTTTCTACATCCGTGTTTACCACGTAACAAAACTGAAGCATTGTATGGTCACTTTTTTCTCAGTTGGTGACTCCTCTACGATATTCGAAATAATGTGATAATGATGGTGTATCAGTGCCTCACATTGTAATGTGATCGTAGGCGTGATGGTACAGGAAGAACTCCCATATGCCTTGAAAGAGCTCGTATCTCCATGCTTCTCTGTCTCCATCACAATCCATTCTTTTTTCAAGGTCGTTGTCTTTGTAAATGAAATCCTCAATCATTTCTATTCCAACGTCTTAAACAAATTTTGTGTGTGTATGTTTTGCAGGTTTTATTAATGGGTTTTAATAAAAGTATATAAGTTAGGGTGATTTTTGTATATCATATATTTTCTTCACATAAATATACATTATTAGTTTACATAGTTTCTTGGTTTGAATAGGTTTACCAATGATTTTGTGCTTAAAACTAAGTACCATACCTATGTATTACCAGCTATCACAGACGGATTATGCAGATGATTACCTCCATACCTGCCATTGTAGTCCCAGGTTTCTTCATACATCTTAGCATAGTCAAACAGTGGCTCAGGATCGTCCAGCAGGAAGAAGTAACCACGACACATTGACGATGTCCAGATTATCCTAGTCAGGTCTTCTGTTGTGTTGACGTACACCACCTGGATAGTGGATGGAGAAGGATATAGTATGTACAGCCAGTCTTATGGTGTATCCAAACTTACCACTTGATGAGTGATGACTGGATGAAAGTAGATACGGTACGTAAAGCAATGTTTTCTACAGTGTTCATGTACTGCTTTGTGAGGTTAGGGAGGAAGGCGCAGTAGGTGAATAATGTCTCCTGCTGACATCCCATGGTCGACCCAGTAAGGGAGGACGAGGGCTTATTGCAGAAAGTGCTTACGTTCATACACGAAGGGATGGAATATAATACGAAATTCCGCTACGTATAGACCAAAAATTCCGTTACTATTAATCAAATATAGATTAATGTGATATTCCGTGATCCATTTCCATATTGGTAATGTAATTTTTTTGTAAGCTACAGCTGATAGTATTACAATGCTGTCATTTTTTTGTAAGCTACAGCTGATAGTATTACAATGCTGTCATTTTTTTGTAAGCTACAGCTGATAGTATTACAATGCTGTCATTTTTTTGTAAGCTACAGCTGATAGTATTACAATGCTGTCATTTTTTTGTAAGCTACAGCTGATAGTATTACAATGCTGTCATTTTTTTGTAAGCTACAGCTGATATTATTACAATGCTGTCATTTTTTTGTAAGCTACACTTGATAGTATTACAATGCTGTCATTTTTTTGTAAGCTACAGCTGATAGTATTACAATGCTGTCATTTTTTTGTAAGCTACAGCTGATAGTAATACAATGATGTCATTTTTTTGTAAGCTACACTTGATAGTATTACAATGCTGTCATTTTTTTGTAAGCTACAGCTGATAGTATTACAATGCTGTCATTTTTTTGTAAGCTACAGCTGATAGTATTACAATGCTGTCATTTTTTTGTAAGCTACAGCTGATAGTATTACAATGCTGTCATTTTTTTGTAAGCTACAGCTGATAGTATTACAATGCTGTCATTTTTTTGTAAGCTACAGCTGATAGTATTACAATGCTGTCATTTTTTTGTAAGCTACAGCTGATAGTATTACAATGCTGTCATTTTTTTGTAAGCTACAGCTGATAGTATTACAATGCTGTCATTTTTTTGTAAGCTACAGCTGATAGTATTACAATGCTGTCATTTTTTTGTAAGCTACAGCTGATAGTATTACAATGCTGTCATTTTTTTGTAAGCTACAGCTGATAGTATTACAATGCTGTCATTTATGGTTTTGCGTTTGTTCCATAAGGATGACAAAATGTGGTTGGCCAATTTCATAGCCGACCGCCAAGCCAGAGTCACTCACAATGGGTTCGACTTTATAAAACTTAATTTTACGTTATAGTTCCCAAAGGAGCAGTTCCTTCTCCAAATCTCAACATGAAGGTTTCTACTTAAGCAAATGTACTCTCAGTCACATCACAACACCCTGACACCGCAACATCAAACATGCAACATTACGTTACATAACTGGAACGATGGTTTACTAAGAAGAAAATGTCCTTGTGTCTACAGCAATCTTCCATCACTCTCTTTACCAGAATCTAGCTCACATCCTCCAATCAACATGAATAGACAGTCTCTACCACTGAACAGAACACCAACATTCTGGGTATCGCATGCTATACACACATGACATTCACTCTGCACACCGATAGTATCAACATGAAAACAACACAAAAACAAAATGTTCTTCGAACACTAACTAGCACAGGATTTGGACAAGTAAAAGGAATCCCATAACATTCTCTACGAACTATTCATTCACTCTACTTTAAACTATGGCTCATCTGACTGGTCTTCCTACCCTTTCGAAAGTAGATATAACAATGCTGTAAACCACACACAACAGTGCACTCAAAACAACCATTGGCTGTCTAGCATCCCCAAACACTCAACACCTTCACAGTGAAACAAAAAATTCTCCCAACACAGCCTCACTTTGACATGGCTCGACACGCAGGTCTATGCAACAGCACTACATCCCTCTCTCCCAAACCACTGTAAAACTAACAACCAACCTATGTTGACATAAAATGATTACCTCCTACCTCACACTTGAGTAACCGCTACGTCACAGAGATTGTTGATTCGAAACGTATGCGTGAGACGTATGCGTATCTGATGCAATCTCTTTATAGTTTTCGGAGGTAATCTTTGCGGGGAAAAACCAAACAAACTCTGTGGTACTTCATTAAAGTAGTGACACTGATGATAAACTCTCCTAGTGGTCAATGTGTTACTCTTGCCGAGGGTCTGAGATCAAACAGCAAGCCAGTCTATACGGAGATCTACAGGTTATCGATATAAGGCCCTTTGAACTGGATGCAACGTATGTATGTTATGTCTGCTTATCTATCATAATTACCCTAGTCCTAGTGTCATCCAGAACATGTTTCTAGAGACTTTCGCAGCTCAAGGCTGCACTCCTTCCAGTAACGGAGAAGTGTAGACTCATTTAGAAATAGAAGTTCTTTGACGACACTGTACTTCCAATGTTATAGCCTCGCCAAAACTGACTTTTCACTCGTGATGTAGGATCATGTAAACGTAAGCCGGTGACTTCCAGGATTTATGCTCGCATGAACCAACGAAATCAGGTGTCTCAGGAAAGTTTATGGCATATAGTCGTAGATTATCTGTTATAATTGCTCTCCAAACTGACTTACAATCATATTTCAGTTACCGACAAAAGAGGATGGGCCTCCTGAAACGAAAGAATTTCATGGTACAAAATGGTGCACCCACTGGTCATCGATGTATATTTTCCCTTGATTTTCTATCTCTATCAAGTTCTCATCTGAATACCTTTTAATTGTGGCTGGACAATTACTTCAATATCTCTCGTCAAAAAGATAACCGTGGTGCTATATTTCACCCGAATCCAGCCGCAGTAATTATGTAGCCAAATTGACAAGGAACTCTTTCTAATTCAGACTCTTCTATCCTACCACTTTACTGCACGGTTATCTCCTCATCTTTTCCATACAGGCAGACGAGCCGGAGGGAGAGGTGGATGGATTAAATCTAGCATGGATCAAAAGAATATTGGGAAGCCAGCCTAAGATTCAGCTCCTAAGCTACTCATAGGCAAGTGAACGTATTATGAGGCAGCAACACGCCTGGAGCCAATTGCACATCACACTTTTAGTCTTCGCTTGAGTCACCACGCATCTATTCAGCATTAAAGGCTTCCATTCTATATATATCACACTGCCCTTCACGTCCAGGATATAACTTCCACACTGATGGTGACGAACACCTGGTCTCCAACTACACTGCAGTCTCCATACCTTCATCTATGCTACCGATCGCTAAACAAAGCCGGCTTTCTGGACGCCGATAATGCCTGATCAAGTATATCAGCAGTGCGACTACTTTTGCTCGGTGACGCCTCTAGGATATAGTGACCAGACTATAAGCAGAGTCATTAGTGTGAGTAATGAAATAATGCTGACCAAATTAGCAGCTTACCTGTCGTGGGTTCTGCAGCAGAAGTAGGTCCTTCAGTACAACGTGGCTCATGCCTCTGTACCCAACACCGTAAGCCAGGACAAGATCACATTCCAAGAGTTCTGCCTTCGCCACAGTCACCAACATCTGGCTTAGTGAAACTTCTACTGACAACTTCGAAACCTTCCTGGTATTTTGGAGCTTTAGAATTTTCAAAGAATTTTCGTGCTCTTCATTTTCCCTCGGTACAGCATTTACAACTCTAGTATTTGCTGAAGCTAAGTCTTCCAATTGATTTTCTAAAGCTTCTATCATAATGAAGTGGTCATCAGCAGATGTAGGTGGGGTTCCTTGCTGTTCGCCATGCATTATAAATGAGGCAGAAGGAAGGTAAGTTTTCATCATTTCTTGTGTGAAAGGTGAGAAATCATGGTGATATGTCCAGTTAGTCAGAGAGCTTCCTGTAGTTTTCACTTGGGCTCTCCAGGAGGTTGAGCACGTGAAGATCATCATCCACAGCACCCACTGAAGTCCCATTTCCTCAGATTCTCTGCGGGAGAATGAAGACTTTGTGTGTTGTTGAATACCAAATAAACTTAACGCCAAAAATCACAATTCCTTAAGTGTCCCCCCGAAAAAAAAATTAATCGCTTAAATGTAAATCATTGTTAAGATATATATCATACTTTTCTAACGAAAGAAAGTTGCTTGAAAGGAACATATATAATTGTAATATGGAAACAATATTTCATAACTAAGAAAGAATTCTTAGGAATTGAAACAAAAAACATCAGAAAAGCACTAAAATCTAGCACTTTACACAAGACTACTACATAAAGAAATATATATATATATATATATATATATATATATATATATATATATATATATATATATATATATATATATATATATTCTTACTTTCAAACTATTCGCCATTTCCCGCGTTAGCGAGGTAGCATTAAGAACAGAGGACTGGGCCTTTGAGAGAATATCCTCACTTGGCCCACTTCTCTCTTCCTTCTTTTGGAAAATAGAAAAGAAAAAAAAAACGAGAGGGGAGGATTTCCAGCCCCCTCCCCCCTCCCCTTTTAGTCGCCTCCTACGACACGCAGGGAATACGTGGGAAGTACTCTTCCTCCCCTATCACCAGGGAACAAACATATATATATATATATATATATATATATATATATATATATATATATATATATATATATATATATATATATATATATATATATATATATATATATATATATATATATATATATATATATATATATATATATATATATATATATATACTTGCCCCTCTTTCCAAAACTCTTGCATTTACCTCCCTAACAACCCAATCCATAAACAAATTAAACAACCATGGAGACATCACACACCCCTGCCGCAAACCTACATTCACTGAGAACCAATCACTTTCCTCTCTTCCTACACGTACACATGCCTTACATCCTCGATAAAAACTTTTCACTGCTTCTAACAACTTTCCTCCCACACCATATATTCTTAATACCTTCCACAGAGCATCTCTATCAACTCTATCATATGCCTTCTCCAGATCCATAAATGCTACATACAAATCCATTTGCTTTTCTAAGTATTTCTCACATACATTCTTCAAAGCAAACACCTGATCCACACATCTTCTACCACTTCTGAAACCACACTGCTCTTCCCCAATCTGATGCTCTGTACATGCCTTCACCCTCTCAATCAATATCCTCCCATATAATTTACCAGGAATACTCAACAAACTTATACCTCTGTAATTTGAGCACTCACTCTTATCCCCTTTGCCTTTGTACGATGGCACTATGTACGCATTCCGCCAATCCTCAGGCAAAGTATAATAATAAAAAGAAATAATAAAAAAAAAAAATATATATATATATATATATATATATATATATATATATATATATATATATATATATATATATATATATATATATATATATATATATATATATATATATATATATATATTATATATATATATATATATATATATTTTTTTTTTGTCGCTGTCTCCCGCGTTTGCGAGGTAGCGCAAGGAAACAGACGAAAGAAATGGCCCAACCCACCCCCATAGACATGTATATGCATACGTCCACACGCAAATACACATACCTACAGAGCTTTCCATGGTTTACCCCACACGCTTCACATGCCCTGATTCAATCCACTGACAGCACGTCAACCCCGGTATACCACATCCATCCAATTCACTCTATTCCTTGCCCTCCTTTCACCCTCCTGCATGTTTAGGCCCCGATCACACAAAATCTTTTTCACTCCATCTTTCCACCTCCAATTTGGTCTCTCACTTCTCCTCGTTCCCTCCACCTCCGACACATATATCCTCTTGGTCAATCTTTCCTCACTCATTCTCTCCATGTGCCCAAACAATTTCAAAACACCCTCTTCTGCTCTCTCAACCACGCTCTTTTTATTTCCACACATCTCTCTTACCCTTACGTTACTTACTCGATCAAACCACCTCACACCACACATTGTCCTCAAACATCTCATTTCCAGCACATCCATCCTCCTGCGCACAACTTTATCCATAGCCCACGCCTCGCAACCATACAACATTGTTGTTCAAACTTACCCATTTTTGCTTTCCGAGATAATTTTCTCGACTTCCACACATTCTTCAAGGCTCCCAGAATTTTCGCCCCCTCCCCCACCCTATGATCCACTTCCGCTTCCATGGTTCCATCCGCTGCCAGATCCACTCCCAGATATCTAAAACACTTCACTTCCTCCAGTTTTTCTCCATCAAACTTACCTCCCAATTTCCTTGACCCTCAACCCTACTGTACCTAATAACCTTGCTCTTATTCACATTTACTCTTAACTTTCTTCTTTCACCCACTTTACCAAGCTCAGTCACCAGCTTCTGCAGTTTCTCACATGAATCAGCCACCAGCGCTGTATCATCAGCGAACAACAACTGACTCACTTCCCAAGCTCTCTCATCCCCAACAGACTTCAACAAACTCTTGCATTCACCTCCCTAACAACCGCATCCATAAACAAATTAAACAACCATGGAGACATCACACACCCCTGCCGCAAACCTACATTCACTGACAATCAATCACTTTCCTCTCTTCCTACACGTACACATGCCTTACATCCTCGATAAAAACTTTTCACTGCTTCTAACAACTTCCATCCCACACCATATATTCTATAACATTCCACAGAGCATCTCTATCAACTCTATCATATGCCTTCTCCAGATCCATAAATGCTGCATACAAATCTATCATATCCTTCTCCAGATCCATAAATGCTACATACAAATCCATTTGCTTTTCTAAGTATTTCTCACATACATTCTTCAAAGCAAACACCTGATCCACACATCCTCTACCACTTTTGAAACCACACTGCTCTTCCCCAATCTGATCCTCTGTACATGCCTTCACCCTCTCAATCAATACCCTCCCATATAATTCACCAGGAATACTCAACAAACTTATACCTCTGTAATTTGAGCACTCACTCTTATCCCCTTTGCCTTTGTACAATGGCAATATGCACTCATTCCGCCAATCCTCAGGCACCTCACCATGAGTCATACATACATTAAATAACCATACCAACCAGTCAATAATACAGTCACCCCCTTTTTTAATAAATTCCACTGCAGTACCATCCAAACCTGATGCCTTGCCGGCTTTCATCTTCCGCAAAGCTTTTACTACCTCTTCTCTGTTTACCAAATCATTTTCCCTAACCCTCTCACTTTGCACACCACCTCGACCAAAACACCCTATATCTGCCAATCTATCATCAAACTCATTCAACAAACCTTTAAAATACTCACTCCATCTCCTTCTCACATCACCACTACTTGTTATCACCTCCCCATTTGCGCCCTTCACTGAAGTTCCCATTTGCTCCCTTGTCTTACGCACTTTATTTACATCCTTCCAGAACATCTTTTTATTCTCCCTAAAATTTAATGATACTCTCTCACCCCAACTCTCATTTGCCCTCTTTTTCACCTCTTGCACCTTTCTCTTGACCTCCTGTCTCTTTCTTTTATACATCTCCCACTCAATTGCATTTTTTCCCTGCAAAAATCGTCCAAATGCCTCTGTTCTCTTTCACTAATAATCTTACTTCTTCATCCCACCACTCACTACCCTTTCTAATCAACCCACCTCCCACTCTTCTCATGCCACAAGCATCTTTTGCGCAATCCATCACTGATTCCCTAAATACATCCCATTCCTCCCCCACTCCCCTTACTTCCATTGTTCTCACCTTTTTCCGTTCTGTATTCAGTCTCTCCTGGTACTTCCTCACACAAGTCTCCTTCCCAAGCTCACTTACTCTCACCACCCTCTTCACCCCAACATTCACACTTCTTTTCTGAAAACCCATACAAATCTTCACCTTAGCCCCCACAAGATAGTGATCAGACATCCCTCCAGTTGCACCTCTCAGCACATTAACATCCAAAAGTCTCTCTTTCGCGCGCCTGTCAATTAACACGTAATCCATTAACGCTCTCTGGCCATCTCTCCTACTTACATACGTATACTTATGTATATCTCGATTTTTAAACCAGGTATTCCCAATCACCAGTCCTTTTTCAGCACATAAATCTACAAGCTCTTCACCATTTACATTTACAACACTGAACACCCCATGTATACCAATTATTCCCTCAACTGCCACATTAATCACCTTTGCATGCAAATCACCCATCACTATAACCCGGTCTCGTGCATCAAAACCACTAACACACTCATTCAGCTGTTCCCAAAACACTTGCCTCTCATGATCTTTCTTCTCATGCCCAGGTGCATATGCACCAATAATCACCCATCTCTCTCCATCAACTTTCAGTTTTACCCATATTAATCGCGAATTTACTTTCTTACATTCTGTCACATACTCCCACAACTCCTGTTTCAGGAGTACTGCTACTCCTTCCCTTGCTCTTGTCCTCTCACTAACCCCTGACTTTACTCCCAAGACATTCCCAAACCACTCTTCCCCTTTACCCTTGAGCTTCGTTTCACTCAGAGCCAAAACATCCAGGTTCCTTTCCTCAAACATACTACCTACCTCTCCTTTTTTCACATCTTGGTTACATCCACACACATTTAGACACCCCAGTCTGAGCCTTCGAGGAGGATGAGCACTCCCCGCGTGACTCCTTCTTCTGTTTCCCATTTTAGAAAGTTGAAAAAATACAAGGAGGGGAGGATTTCTGGCCCCCCGCTCCCGTCCCCTCTAGTCGCCTTCTACGACACGCGAGGAATGCGTGGAAGTATTCTTTCACTCCTATTCCCAGGGAATATATATATATATATATATATATATATATATATATATATATATATATATATATATATATATATATATATATATATATATATATATATATCCCTGGGGATAGGGGAGAAAGAATACTTCCCACGTATTCCCTGCGTGTCGTAGAAGGCGACTAAAAGGGGAGGGAGCGGGTGGCTGGAAATCCTCCCCTTTCTTGTTTTTTTTAATTTTCCAAAAGAAGGAACAGAGAAGGGGGTGAGGTGAGGATATTCTCTCTAAGGCCCAGTTCTCTGTTCTTAATGCTACCTCGCTAATGCGGGAAATGGCAAATAGTATGAAAAAAAAAAAAAAAAAAAAAATATATATATATACATATATATATACATACACACACATACGCACATATGCACACACACACACACATATACATATATATACATATGAAAAATGTAAGAAAATAATTTAGAAAACTGAAACTTCTAGCTCGAAATGAAATGAAAAAATGAATGTCATAATGGTTCAACCTCTGGCTATGGAGAAGGGAAATATATAATTTATTTACACAAACGTCAATAGTAGTTCTCATCAATTTAACCACTGTATCAATAAGCTTCAATGTCTAAGCTACATTTTTTCCAATTTCACTATTTTCTTGTCAATATATATATATATATATATATATATATATATATATATATATATATATATATATATATATATATATATATATATATATATATATATATATATATATATATATATATATATATATATTTCTTTTATTGTACTTTGTCGCTGTCTCCCGCGTTAGCGAGGTAGCGCAGGGAAATAGACGAAAGAATGGCCCAACTCATACACATACACATGTATATACATGCACGTCCACACACACACACATATACAATCCTATACACCTCAACGTATACATATATATACACACACAGACATATACATATATACACATGTACATAATTCATACTGAATGCGCTTATTCATTCCCGTCGCCACCACGCCACTCATGAAATAAAAGCCCCCTTCCCCCCGCAGGTGCGCGAGGTAGCGCTAGGAAAAGACAACAAAGGCCACACTTGTTCACACTCAGTCTCTAGCTGTCATGTATAATGCACCAAAACCACAGCTCCCTTTCCACATCCAGGTCCCACAAAACTTTCCAAGGTTTACGCCAGATTCTTCACATGCCCTGGTTCAATCCATTGATAGCACGTCGACCCCGGTATACCAAATCGTTCCAGTTCACTTTATTCCTTGCAAGTTCAGGCCCCGATCAATCAAAATCGTTTTCACTCCATCTTTCCATCTCCAATTTGGTCTCCCACTTCTCCTCGTTCCCACCACTTCTGACACATATATCCTCTTGGTCAATCTTTCCTCACTCATTCTCTCCATGTGACCGGACTATTTCAAAACAAACTCTTCTGCTCTCTCAACCACACTCCTTTTATTACCACACATCTCTCTTACCTTTTCATTACTTACTCGATCAAACCATCTCACGCCAAATATTGTCCTCAGACATCTCATTTCTATAACATCAAACCACCTCCGCACAGATCTGTCTATAGCCCACGCGTTGCAACTATATAATACTGTTGGAACCACTATTCCTTCAAACATACCCGTTTTTGCTTTCCAAGATAACGTTTCGACTTCCACATATTTTTCAACACTCCCAGAACTTTCGTCCCCTCCCCACCCTATGATTCACTTCCGCTTCCATGGTTCCATCCACTGCCAAACCCCCTCCCTGATATCTAAAGCACTTCACTTACTCCAGTTTTTCTCCATTTAAACTTACCACCCAATTGGCTTGTCCCTCAATCCTACTGTACCTAATAACCAAGCTCTTATTGACATTTACTCTCAATTTTCTTCTTTCACACACTTTACCAAACTCAGTCACCAGCTTTTGCAGTTTCTCACACGAATCAGACACCAGCGCTGTATCATGAGAGAAAAACAACTGACTCACTTCCCAAGATCTTTCATCCACAAAAGACTACATTCTTGCCCATCTTTCCAAATCTCTTGCATTCACCTCCCGAACAACCCTATCCATAAACAAATTAAACAACCATGGAGACATCACACACCCCTGCCGCAAACCGACATTCACTGAGAACCAATCACTTTCCTCTCTTCCTACACGTACACATGCCTTACATCCTCGATAAAAACTTTTCACTGCTTCTAACAACTTACCTCCCACACAATGTATTTTTAATACGTTCCACAGAGCACCTCTATCAACTCTATCATATGCCTTATCCAGATCCATAAATGCTACAAACAAATCCATTTTATTTCGAGGTATTTCTCACATACATTCTTCCAAGCAAACACCAGATCCACAAATCCTCTACCACTTCTGAAACCACACTGCTCTTCGCCAATCTGGTGCTCTGTACCTGCCTTCTCCCTCGCAATCAATACCCTCCCATATAAATTACCAGGAATACTCAACAAACTTACACCTCTGTAATTTGAACACTCATTCTTATCCCCTTGGCCTTTGTACAATAGCACTATGCAAGCATTCTGCCAATCCTCAGGCACCTGAGTCTCTACATGTCATGTAATAATGCCCGAAACCACAGCTCCCTTTCCACATCCTGGTCCCACAGAACTTTCCATGGTTTACCCCAGACGCTTCATATGCCCTGATTTAATCCATTGACAGCACGTCGACCCCGGTATACCAAATCGATTCAATTCACTCTATTCCTTGCCCGCCTTTCACCCTCCTGCATGCTCAGGCCCCGATCACACAAAATCTTTTTCACTCCATCTTCCCACCTCCAATTTGGTCTCCCACTTCCCCTCGTTCCCTCCACCTCCGACACATATATCCTCTTAATCAATCTTTCCTCACTCATTCTCTCCATGTGCCCAAACCATTTCAAAACACCCTCTTCTGCACTCTCAACCACACTCTTTTTATATCCACACATCTCTCTTACCCTTACATTACTTACTCGATCAAACCACCTCACACCACAAATTGTCCTCAAACATCTCATTTCCAGCACATCCACCCTCCTGCGCACAGCTCTATCCATAGCCCACGCCTCGCAACCATACAACATTGTTGAAACAACTATTCCTTCAAACATACCCATTTTTGCTTTCCGAGATAATGTTCTCGACTTCCACACATTCTTCAACGCTCTCAGAATTTTCGCCCCCTCTCCTAACCCATGATTCACTTCCGCTTCCATGATTTCATCCGCTGCCAGATCCACTCCCAGATATCTAAAACACTTTACTTCCTCCAGTTTTTCTCCATTCAAACGTACCTCCCAATTGCCTTGACCCTCAACCCCACTGTACCTAATAACCTTGCTATTATTCACATTTACTATTACATTTCTTCTTTCACACACTTTACCAAACTCAGTCACCAGCCAAGCTTCTGCAGTTCCTCACATGAATCAGCCACCAGCGCTGTATCATCAGCGAACAACAACTGACTCACTTCCCAAGCTCTCTCATCCCCAACAGACTGCATACTTGCCCCTCTTTCCAGGACTCTTACATTTACCTCCCTAACAACCCCATCCATAAACAAATTAAACAACCATGGAGACATCACACACCCCTGCCGCAAACCTACATTCACTGAGAACCAATCACTTTCCTCTACTCCTACACGTAAACATGCCTTACATCCTCGATAAAATTTTTTCACTGCTTCTAACAACTTGCTTCCCACACCATATATTCTTAGTATCTTCCACAGAGCATCTCTATCAACTCTGTCATATGCTTTCTCCAGATCCATAAATGCTATATACAAATCCATTTGCTTTTCTAAGTATTTCTCACAAACATTCTTTAAAGCAATCACGTGATCCACACATCCCAATCTGATGCTCTATACATGCCATCACCCTCTCAGTCAATACCATCCCATATAATTTACCAGGAATACTCAACAAAGCTATACCTCTGTAATTTGAGCACTCACTCTTATCCCCTTTGCCTTTGTACAATGGCACTATGCAAGCATTCCGCCAATCCTCAAGAACCTCACCATGAATCATACATACATTAAAATACGTTACCAACCAGTCAACAATACAGTCAACCCCCTTTTTTAATAAAGTCCACTGCAATACCATCCAAACCTGCTGCCTTGCCGGCTTTCATCTTCCGCAAAGCTTTTACTACCTCTTCTGTGTTTACCAAATCATTTTCCCTAACCCTCTCACTTTGCACACCAACTCGACCAAAACACCCTATATCTGCCACTCTATCATCAAACATATTCAACAAACCTTCAAAATAATCACTCCATCTCCTTCTCACATCACCACTACTTGTTATCACCTCCCCATTTGCGCCCTTCACTGAAGTTCCCATTTGTTCCCTTGTCTTAAGCACTTTATTTACCTCCTTCCAAAACATCTTTTTATTCTCCCTAAAATTTAATGATACTCTCTCACCTCAACTCTCATTTGCCCTCTTTTTCACCTCTTGCACGTTTCTCTTGACCTCCTGCCTCTTTTTTTTATACATCTCCCACTCATTTGCATTATTTCCCTGCAAAAATCGTCCAGATGCCTCTCTCTTCTCTTTCACTAATAATCTAACTTCTTCATCCCACCACTCACTACGCTTTCTAATCTGCCCACCACCCACGCTTCTCATGCCACAATCATCTTTTGCGCAAGGTATCACTGCTTCCCTAAATACATCCCATTTCTCCCCCACTCTCCTTACGTCCTTTTTCCATTCTGTATTCAGTCTCATGCACAGGTGCATATCCACCTGGGCATGAGAAGAAAGATCATGAAAGGCAAGTGTTTTGGGAGCAGCTGAATGAGTGTGTTAGTATGTTTGATGCACGAGACCGGGTTATAGTGATAGGTGATGTGAATGCAAAGGAGAGTAATGTGGCAGTTGAGGGAATAATTGGTATACATGGGGTGTTCAGTGTTGTAAATGGAAATGGTGAAGAGCTTGTAGATTTATGTGTTAGAAAAGGACTGATGATTGGGAATACCTGGTTTAAAAAAAGAGATATACGTAAATATACGCATGTAAGTAGGAGAGATGGCCAGAGAGCGATATTGGATTACGAGTTAATTGATAGGCTCGCAAAAGAAAGACTTTTGGATGTTAATGTGCTGATAGGTGCAACTGGAGGGATGTCTGATCATTATCTTGTGGAGGCTAAGGTGAAGATTTTTAGAGGTTTTCAGAAAAGAAGAATGTTGGGGTGAAGAGAGTGGTGAGAGTAGGTAAGCTTGGGAAGGAGACTTGTGTGAGGAAGTACCAGGAGATACATATATCTATCTATCTATCTATCTATCTATCTATCTATCTATCTATCTATCTATATATATATATATATATATATATATATATATATATATATATATATATATATATATATATATATATATATATATATATATATATATATATATATACACACACACAATATGCATAATTTTATTATACTTTGTCGTTCTCTATGGTGTTAGCGAGGAAACGAAAGGAAACAGAATAAAGGATGGCCCTATCTACAAATATACACATGCATATACATACACGTCCACGTCCACACACGCAAATATACATACATATACATCTCAACATATACATACATATACACACACAGACTTAAACACATATACACATGTACATGATTCATACTGTCTGCTCTTATTCATTCCCGTCGCCACCCCACCACATAAGAAACGACAACCCCTTACCCCAGCATGTGCGCGAGGTAGCGCTAGGAAAAAACCAACGAAGGACATATTCGTTCACACCCAGTCTCTAGCTGACATGTATAATGCACCAAAACAACAGCTCCCTTTACACATCCAGGCCCCACACTACTTTCCATGGTTTACCTCAGACGCTTCACATGCCCTGGTTCAATCCATTGACAGCACGTCGACCCAGGTATACCACATCGTTCCAATTGACTCTATTCCTTGCACGCCTTTCACCCTCCTGCATATTCAGACCCCGATCACGCAAAAACTTTTTCACTCCATCTTTCCACTTCCAATTTGGTCTCCTGCTTCTTCTTGTTCCCTATACGTATGACACATATATCCTTTTTGTCAGTCTTTCCTCACTCATTCTCTCTATGTGACCAAACCATTTCAAAACACCCTCTTCTGCTCTCTCAACCACACTCTTTTTATTACCACACATCTCTTTTACCCTTTCATTACTTACTCGATCAAACCACCTCACACCACATATTGTCCTCAGACATCTCATTTCCAGCACATCCACCCTCCTCCGCACAACCCTACCTATAGCCCACGCCTCGCTACCATATAACATTGTTGGAACCACTATTCTTTCAAACATACCCATTTTTGCTTTCCAAGGTAACGTTCTCGACTTCCGACCATTTTTAAATGATCCCAGTACTTCCCCACCCAACCCCCCGTGATTCACTTCCGCTTTCTTGGTTCCATCCACTGCAAAATTCAACCCCCAAATATCTAAAACACTTCACTCCCTCCAGTTTTTCTCCATTTAAACTTACCTCCCAATTGCTTTGTTCGTCAACACTACTGTACCTAATAGCCTTGCTCATGTTCATATTTACTCTCAGCTTTCTTCTTTCACACACTTTACCAAACTCAGTCACAAGCTTCTGCAGTTTCTCACCCGAATCAGCCACCAGCGCTGCATCATCAGCGAACAACAACTGACTCATTTCCCAAGCTCTCTCATCCACACGACTGCATACTTGTCCCTCTTTCCAAAACTCTTGCATTCACCTCCCTAACAACCCCATCCATAAATAGATTAAACAACCATGGAGACATCACGCACCCCTGTCACAAACCAATATTCACTAAAAACCAATCACTTCCTACACGTACAAATGCCTTACATCCCCGATAAAAGGTTTTCACTGCTTCTAACAACTTGCTTCCCACACCAAATATTCTTAATACCTTCCACAGAGCATCTCTATCAACTCTATCATATGCCTTCTCCAAATCCATAAGTGCTACATACAAATCTTATCCTGGGGACAGGGTAGAAAAAATACTTCCCACACATTCCTCATATGTCGTAGAAGGCGACTAACTAGGACAGGAGCGGGGAGATAGAAACCCTCCCCTCATTGTATTTCTACTTTCTAAAAAGGGGAAACAGAAGGAGTCACGCGGGAAGTGCTCATCCTCCTCTAAGGCTTAGATTGAGGTGTCTAAATGTGTGTGGATGTAACCAAGATGAGAAAAAAGGAGAGATAGGTAGTATGTTTGAGGAATGGAACCTGTATATTTTGTCTCTGAGGGAAACGAAGCTTAAGGGTAAAGAGGAAGAGTGGCTTGGAAATGTCTTCGGAGGTTTAGTGAGAGGACATGAGCAAGGGAAAGTGTAGCACTACTGCTTAAACAGAAGTGGTAGGAGTATGTGATAGAGTGTAAGAAACTAGACGCTAGATTGATATGGGTAAAACTGAAAGTGGATGGAAAGAGATAGGTGATTATTGGTGCATATGCACCCGAGCATGAGAAGAAAGATCATGAGAGGCAAGTGTTTTGGGAGCAGCTGAGAGAGTGTGTTAGTAGTTTTGATGCACGAAACAGGGTTATAGTGATGGGTAATTTGAATGCAAATGTGAGTAATGCGGCAGTTGAGGGAATAATTGATGTACATGGGGTATTCAGTGTTGTAAATGGAAATGGTGAAGAGCTTGTAGATTTACGTGATGAAAAAGGACTGGCGAATGGGAATACCTGGTTTGAAAAGAGAGATATACAGAAGTATACGCATGTAAGTAGGAGAGATAGACAGAGAGCATTATTGGATTACGTGTTCATTGATAGGCGCGCAAAAGAGTGACTATTTGATGTTAACGTGCCGAGAGATGCAACTGGAGAGATCTCTGATCATCATCTTTTGGATGCGAAGGTGAAGATTTTTAGAAGTTTTCAGAAAAAAGAGAGAATGTTGGGGTGAAGAGAGTGGTGAGGGTAAGTGAGCTAAGGAAGAAGACTTGTGTGAGGAAGTACTAGGAGAGACTGAGTACAGAATGGAAAAAGTTAAGAATAAAGGATGTTAGGGCAATGGGGTAGGATTGGGATGCATTTAGGCAAGCAGTGATGGCTTGCGCAAAAGATGCTTCCAGCATGAGAAACGTGGGAGGTGGTCAGATTAGAAAGGGTAGTGAGTGGTGGGATAAAGAAGTAAGATTATTAGTGAAAGAGAAGAGAGAGGCATTTGGACGACTTTTGCAGGGAAATATTGCAAATGAATGGGAGATCTATAAAAGAAAGAGGCAGGAGGTCAAGAGAAAGGTGCAAGAGGTGAAAAAGAGGGCAAACGAGAATTGGGGTGAGAGAGTATCATTAAATTTTAGGGAGAATAAAAAGATTTTTGGAAGGAGCAAATATAGTGCGTAAGACAAACGAACAAATGGGAACATCAGTAACGGGGGCTAATGGGGAGTTGATAACAAGTAGGGGTGATGTGAGAAGGAGGTGGAATGAGTATTTTGAAGGTTTGTTGAATGTGTTTGATGATAGAGTGGCAGATATATCGCATTTTGGTCGAGGTGGTGTGCAAAGTGAGAGATTCAGGGAGAATGATTTGGTAAACAGAGAAGAGGTAGTAAAAGCTTTGCGGAAGATGAAAGCCGGCAAGGCAGCGGGTTTGGATGGCATTGCAGTGGAATTTATTGAAAAAGTGTGTGACTGTATTGTTGGCTGGTTGGTAAGATTACTTAATGAATGTATGATTCATGGTGACGTGCATGAGAATTGGCAGAATGCATGCATACTGCCATTGTACAGTCAAAGAGGAAAAAGGTGAGTGCTCAAATTACAGAGGTATAAGTTTGTGAGTATTCCTGGGAAATTATATGGGAGGGTATTGATTGCGAGGGTGAAGGCATGTACAGAGCATCAGATTGTGGAAGAGGAGTGTGGTTTCAGAAGTGGGAGAGGATGTGTGGATCAGGTGTTTGCTTTGAAGAATGTATTTGAGAAATATTTGGAAAAGCAAATGGATATATATATACATATATATATATATATATATATATATATATATATATATATATATATATATATATATATATATATATATATATATATATATATATATATATATATATATATGATCCCTGGGGATAGGGGATTAAGAGTACTTCCCACGTATTCCCTGCGTGTCGTAGAAGGCGACTAAAAGGGGAGGGAGCGGGGGGCTGGAAATCCTCCCCTCTCGGTTTTTTTTTAATTTTCCAAAAGAAGGAACAGAGAATTGGGCCAGGTGAGGGTATTCCCTCAAAGGCCCAGTCCTCTGTTCTTAACGCTACCTCGCTAATGCGGGAAATGGCGAATAGTTTGAAAGAAAGAAAGAAAAGATATATATATATATATATATATATATATATATATATATAAATATATATATATATATATATATGTATTGGAAAGGATCACAATTTTGCGCGTGATCAAGATATTCCTATGAGTCCACGGGGAAAATGAAACACGAAAAGTTCCCAAGTGCACTTTCGTGTAATAATCACATCATCAGGGGAGACACAAGAGAGGAATATAACAGTCAGTTGATATACATCGAAGAGACGAAGCTAGGACGCCATTTGGTAAACATGTGATTGTCCAAAACATACAACGAGCGTTCATAAACTTATCATTTTACAAATCTTATCAACAATAAAGTTATCTAATTTGTACAGACCATCACTAATATTAAGATGATAATTCTTTGTGTATTTAATAATAGAAGATTCAATGATATTTCTCTTGGTAATAGAGTTAGAGTTAACAACTGACATGGCGTTACTCCAGTCAATACAATGATCATAGTTTTTAACATGATTAAACAAGGCATTTGATTCTTGTCCCGTTCTTATACTATATTTATGTTGCTTAAGTCTAACAGAAAGATCCTTACCAGTCTGACGAACATAAGATTTATCACAGTTTCCACAAGGAACTTTAAAGATGCAACCAAGAGAATTTTCTGGTGAATTCCTGATTAAGATATTCTTTATAGTATTATTGTTGCTAAAGCCAACATTTACATTAAAGGATTTAAGCAACATGGGAAGCAAAGTGAAATTATTATTCTATTGGATCTGAGTTAAAGTACCCTAGATCTTTCATTGATAAATCCCTTAAGTTAGCAAAGAAATCATTTTATAGAGTTGAGCCCAAACCTCCCATTAACACCAAGAATCTTTTAGTTCTCCCTTTTAATAATAATTTCACTTTGCTTCCCAGAAAATTCTTTTGGTTGCATCTATAAAGTTCCTTGTGGAAACTGTGATAAATTTTATGTTGGTCAGACTGGTAAGGATCTTTCTGTTAGACTTAAGCAACATAAATATAGTATAAGAACGGGACAGGAATCAAATGCCTTGTTTAATCATGTTAAAAACTATGATCATTGTATTGACTGCAGTAACGCCATCTCAGCTGTTAACTCTAACTCTATTACCAAGAGAAATATCATTGAATCTTCTATTATTAAATACACAAAGAATTATAATCTTAATATTAGTGATGGTCTATACAAATTAGATAACTTTATTGTTGATAAGATTTGTAAAATGATAAGTTTATGAACGCTCGTTGTATGTTTTGGACAATCACATGTTTACCAAATGGCGTCCTAGCTTCGTCTCTTCGATGTATATCAACTGACTGTTATATTCCTCTCTTGTGTCTCCCCTGATGATGTGATTATTACACGAAAGTGCACTTGGGAACTTTTCGTGTTTCATTTTAACCGTGGACTCATAGGAATATATATATATATATATATATATATATATATATATATATATATATATATATATATATATATATATATATATATATATATATATATATATATATATATATATATATATATATATATATACTATTTTGAGGTTATATAATATCATAAATCATATGGAAATACAAACAAAATTTTTTCCAGTTCGTCATTCAACCCAAGGTAGTCTTATCTTACCTGTCGTAGTAATGAGAGATAGAGCTGTCTGTGGGAGCAAGTTGAACTTGCATCCACCACCGGCCTAGGTGTTGAGCTAGACCACCTGCTGCTCCACGCGCGCCACGATAAGTGCTACATAGAAGGTTGCCAAGCAAAGGATTTATCACCTCCACTGACCTATCAGAAAGTCTCTGTAAATGTCACCATGAGGGGATTAACTGCAATCTATTTTAGACATGAAAATAGGTCCAAATTTATATATATATATATATATATATATATATATATATATATATATATATATATATATATATATATATATATATATATACATATAAATATATATATATATATATATATATATATATATATATATATATATATATATATTTTTTTTTTTCTTTTTTATCTTTTTTTTTTTGCTTTGTCGCTGTCTCCCGCGTTTCCGAGGTAGCGCAAGGAAACAGACGAAAGAAATGGCCCAACCCACCCCCATACACATGTATATACATACACGTCCCCACATGCAAATATACATACCTACACAGCTTTCCATGGTTTACCCCAGACGCTTCACATGCCCTGATTCAATCCACTGACAGCACGTCAACCCCGGTATACCACATCGATCCAATTCACTCTATAACTTGCCCTCCTTTCACCCTCCTGCATGTTCAGGCCCCGATCACACAAAATCTTTTTCACTCCATCTTTCCACCTCCAATTTGGTCGCCCACTTCTCCTCGTTCCCCCCACCTCCGACACATATATCCTCTTGGTCAATCTTTCCTCACTCATTCTCTCCATGTGCCCAAACCATTTCAAAACACCCTCTTCTGCTCTCTCAACCACGCTCTTTTTATTTCCACACATCTCTCTTACCCTTACGTTACTTACTCGATCAAACCACATCACACCACAGATTGTCCTCAAACATCTCATTTCCAGCACATCCATCCGCCTGCGCACAAGTCTATCCATAGCCCACGCCTCGCAACCATACAACATTGTTGGAACCACTATTCCTTCAAACATACCCATTTTTCTTTCCGAGATAATGTTCTCGACTTCCACACATTCTTCAAGGCTCACAGAATTTTCGCCCCCTCCCACACCCTATGATCCACTTCCGCTTCCATGGTTCCATCCGCTGCCAGATCCACTCCCAGATATCTAAAACACTTTACTTCCTCCAGTTTTTCTCCATTCAAACTTACCTCCCTACTGACTTGACCCTCAACCCTACTGTACCTAATAACCTTGCTCTTATTCACATTTACTCTTAACTTTCTTCTTTCACACACTTTACCAAGCTCAGTCACCAGCTTCTGCAGTTTCTCACATGAATCAGCCACCAGTGCTGTATCATCAGCGAACAACAACTGACTCACTTCCCAAGCTCTCTCATCCCCAACAGACTTCATACTTGCCCCTCTTTCCAAAACTCTTGCATTCACCTCCCTAATAACCCCATCCATAAACAAATTAAACAACCATGGAGACATCACACACCCCTGCCGCAAACCTACATTCACTAAGAACCAATCACTTTCCTCTCTTCCTACACGTACACATGCCTTACATCCTCGATAAAAACTTTTCACTGCTTCTAACAACTTGCCTCCCACACCATATATTCTTAATACCTTCCACAGAGAATCTCTATCAACTCTATCATATGCCTTCTCCAGATCCATAAATGCTACATACAAATCCATTTGCTTTTCTAAGTATTTCTCACATACATTCTTCAAAGCAAAGATGTTCTGGAAGGAGGTAGATAAAGTGCGTATGACAAGGGAGCAAATGGGAACTTCAGTGAAGGGCTAATGGGGAGGTGATAACAAGTAGTGGTGATGTGAGAAGGAGATGGAGTGAGCATTTTGAAGGTTTGTTGAATGTGTTTGATGATAGAGTGGCAGATATATGGTGTTTTGGTCGAGGTGGTGTGCAAAGTGAGAGGGTTAGGGAAAATGATTTGGTAAACAGAGAAGAGGTAGTAAAAGCTTTGCGGAAGATGAAAGCCGGCAAGGCAGCAAGTTTGGATGGTATTGCAGTGGAATTTATTAAAAAAGGGGGTGACTGTATTATCATATACACTTTATTCGTATTCATATAACTCCGCGTTGTACAGTTAGGTTCGGTAAAACGCTATCAGCTGGCTATGTGTTCTGTTCGGAAACAACCGATAGACCCCGTTGCTCACCATAGTGAGACGAAGGGTATTAGAGTACTTAGTATTTCGAATAGTTGTTTCTTATTATACAGTCCCTTAGCCTAGCGGTTAGCATGCCTGCCTCTTGCACAAGGGGTCCCAGGTTCGATCCTGGCTGTTGGAGGTTTGTATGTTCTATGAAGGTGCGCGTTCATATACACTTTATTCGTATATGTATATATATATATATATATTTATATATATCCTTCTTATACCACTCGCCATTTCCCGCTTAAGCGAGGTAGCGTTAAGAACAAACGACTCGGCCCCTGAGGAAACATCCTCACCCGGCCCCCTCTCTGTTCCTTCCTTTGGGAAAAATAAAAAAAAAAAAGAGGAGTGTAAGATTTCCACCCCTCCCGCTCCCTTCCCTTTAAGTCGCCTTCTACGACACGCAGGGAATACGTGGGAAGTTTCTTTTTCCCCTATCCTCATTGATAATATATATATATATATATATATATATATATATTTTCTTTTCTTTCTTTTAAACTATTCGCCATTTCCCGCGTTAGCAAGGTAGCATTAAGAACAGAGGACTGGGCCTTTGAGGGAATACCCTCACCTGGCCCAATTCTCTGTTCCTTCTTTTGGAAAATTAAAAAAAAAAAAAACGAGAGGGGAGGATTTCCAGCCCCCCGCTCCCTCCCCTTTTAGTCGCCTTCTACGACACGCAGGGAATACGTGGGAAGTATTCTTTCTCCCCTATCCCCAGGGATGAATATATATACCAGTAACATACCTTCAGCCTGAAAACTTGCATCTCATAACGAATAAAGTGCATAGAAACGCGCACCTCCATAGAACATACAAACCTCCATATATATATATATATATATATATATATATATATATATATATATATATATATATATATATATATATATATATATATATATATATACTATCCCTGAGGATAGTGGAGAAAGAATATTTCCCACGCATTCCTCACGTGTCGTAGAAGGCGACTAAAGGGGACGGGAGCGGGGACCCAGAAACCCTCTCCCCCCTTGTATTTTAGCTTTCTAAAAGGGGAAACAGAAGAAGTAGTCACGCGAGGAGTGCTCATCCTCCTCGAAGGCTCAGATTGGGGTGTCTAAATATCGGTGGATGCAACCAAGATGAGAAAAAAGGAGAGATAGGTAGTATATTTGAGGAAAGGAACCTGGATGTTTTGGCTCTTAGTGGAACGAAGCTAAAGGGTAAAGGGGAACAGTGGTTTGGGAATGTCTTGGGAGTAAAGTCAGGCGTTAGTTAGAGGATAAGCGCAAGGTAACGAGTAGCACTACTCCTGAATCAGGAGTTGTGGGAGTATGTGATAGAGTGTAATAAAATAAATTCTAAATTGATATGGGTAAAACTGAAAGTTGATGGAGAGAGATGGGTGATTATTGGTGCATATGCACCTGGGCATGAGAAGAAAGATCATGAGAGGCAAGTGTTTTGGGAGCAGCTGAATGAGTGTGTTAGTGGTTTTGATGCACGAGACCGGGTTATAGTGATGGTTGATTTGAATGCATAGGTGAGTAATGTGGCAGTTGAGGGAATAATTGGTATACATGGAATGTTCAGTGTTGTAAATGGAAATGGTGAAGAGCTTGTAGATTTATGTGCTGAAAAAGGACTGGTGATTGGGAATACGTGGTTTAAAAAGCGAGATATACATAAGTATACGTATGTAAGTAGGAGAGATGGCCAGAGAGCGTTATTGGATTACGTGTTAATTGATAAACGAACGAAAGAGAGACTTTTGGATGTTAATGTGCTGATAGGTGCAACTGGAGGGATGTCTGATCATTATCTTGTGAAGGAGGCGAAGGTGAAGATTTGTGGGGGTTTTCAGAAAAGAAGAGAGAATGCTGGGGTGAAGAGAGTGGTGAGAGTAAGTGAGCTTGCGAAGGAGACTTGTATGAGGAAGTACCAGGAGAGGCTGAGTACAGAATGGAAAAAGGTCAGAACAAAGGAGGTAAGGGGAGTGGGGGAGGAATGGGATGTATTTAGGGAAGCAGTGATGGCTTGCGCAGAAGATGCTTGTGGCATGAGAAGCGTGGCAGGTGGGTTGATGACGTGAGAATGACATGGAGTGAGTATTTTGAAGGTTTTCTGAATGTGTTTGATGATAGAGTGGCGGATATAGGGTGTCTTGGTCGAGGTGGTGTGCAAAGTGAGAGGGTTAGGGAAAATGATTTGGTAAATAGAGAAGAGGTAGTAAAAGCTTTCCGGAAGATGAAAGCCGGCAAAGCAGCAGGTTTGGATGGTATTGCAGTGGAATTTATTAAAAAAGGGGGTGACTGTATTGTTGGCTGGTAGGTAAGGTGATTTAATGTATGTATGATTCATGGTGAGGTGCCTGAGGATTGGCGGAATGCTTGCATAGTGCCATTGCAAAGGGGGTAAGAGTGAGTGCTCAAATTACAGAGGTATAAGTTTGATTATTCCTGGTAAATTATATGGGAGGGTATTGATTGAGAGGGTGAAGGCGTGTACAGAGAATGAGATTGGGGAAGATCAGTGCGGTTTCAGAAGTGGTAGAGGATGTGTGGATCAGGTGTTTGCTTTGAAGAATGTATGTGAGAAATACTTAGAAAAACAAATGGATTTTTATATAGCATTTATGGATCTGTAAAAGGCATATGATAGAGTTGATAGAGATGCTCTGTGGAAGGTATTAAGAATATATGGTGTGGGAGACAAGTTGTTAGAAGCAGTGAAAAGTTTTTATCGAGGATGTAAGGCATGTGTACGTGTAGGAAGAGAGGAAAGTGATTGGTTCTCAGTGAATGTAGGTTTGCGGCAGGGGTGTGTGATGTCTCCATGGTTGTTTAATTTGTTTATGGATGGGGTTGTTAGGGAGGTGAATGGAAGAGTTTTGGAAAGAGGGGCAAGTATGCTGTCTGTTCTGGATGAGAGAGCTTGGGAAGTGAGTCAGTTGTTGTTCGCTGATGATACAGCGCTAGTGGCTGATTCATGTAAGAAACTGCAGAAGCTGGTGACTGAGCGTGGTAAAGTGTGTGAAAGAAGAAAGTTAAGAGTAAATGTGAATAAGAGCAAGGTTATTAGGTACAGAAGGGTTGAGGGTCAAGTCAATTGGGAGGTAAGTTTAAATGGAGAAAAACTGGAGGAAGTAAAGTGTTTTAGATATCTGGGAGACGATCTGGCAGCGGATGGAACCATGGAAGCGGAAGTGAATCATAGGGTGGGGGAGGAGGCGAAAATTTTGGGAGCCTTGAAGAATGTGTGGAACTCGAGAGCCTTTTCTATGAAAGCAAAAATGGGTATCTTTGAAGGAATAGTGGTTCCAACAATGTTGTATGTTTGCGAGGCGTGGGCTATGGATAAAGTTGCGCGCAGGAGGGTGGATGTTATATAAATGGGATGTTTGAGGACAATATGTGGTGTGAGGTGGTTTGATCGAGTAAGTAATGTAAGGGTAAGAGAGATGTGTGGAAATAAAAAGAGTGTGGTTGAGAGTGCAGAAGAGGGTGTTTTTAAATGGTTTGGAGAGAATGAGTGGGGAAAGATTGACCAAGAGGATATTTATATCAGAGGTGGAAGGAACGAGGAGAAGTGGGAGACCAAATTGGAGGTGGAAAGATGGAGTGAAAAAGATTTTGAGTCATCGGGGCCTGAACATGCAGGAGGATCAAAGGCGTGCAAGGAATAGAGTGAATTGGAACGATGTGGTATACCGGGGTCGACGTGTTGTCAATGGATTGAACCAGGGCATGTGAAGCGTCTGGAGTAAACCATGGAAAATGTGTGGGGCCTGGATGTGGAAAGGGAGCTGTGGTTTCGGTGCATTATTACATGACAGCTAGAGACTGAGTGTGAACGAATGGGGCCTTTGGTGTCTTTCCTAGCGATACTTCGCACACATGAGGGGGGAGGGGGTTGTTGTTCCAAGTGTGGCGAGGTGGCGATGGGAACAAAGAAAGGCAGACAGTATGAATTATGTACATGGGTATATATGTATATGTCTGTTTGTGTATATATATGTGTACATTGAGATGTATAGGTATGTATATTTGCTTGTGTGGACGTGTATGTATATACATGTGTATGTGGGCGGGTTGGGCCATTCTTTCGTCTGTTTCCTTGCGCTACCTCGATAACGCGGGAGACAGCAACAAAGCAAAATAAAAAAAATAGAAATAACATATATATATATATATATATATATATATATATATATATATATATATATATATATATATATATATATATATATATATATATATACATATATATATATATATATATATATATATATATATATATATATATATATATATATATATATATATATATATATATATATATATATATATATATATATATATATATATATATATATATATAGTCTAGTTTTTTTCAATTTTCCAAAAGAAGGAAAAGAGAAGGGGGCCAAGTGAGGATATTCCCTCATAGGCCCAGTCCTCTGTTGTTAATGCTACCTCGCTATCTCGGGAAATGGCGAATAGTACGAAAGAAAAAAAAGATATAAATATATATATATATGTATATATATATATATATATATATATATATATATATATATATATATATATATATATATATATATATATATATATATATATATATATATATATATATATATATATATATATATATATATATATATATATATATATATATATATATATGTATATATATATATATAAATATATATATATATATATATATATATATATATATATATATATATATATATATATATATATATATATATATATATATATATATATATATATATATATATACATATATACATATATATATATATATACATATATATATATATATATATATATATATATATATATATATATATATATATATATATATATATATATATATATATATATATATATATATATATATATATATATATATATATATATATATATATATATATATATATATATATATATATATATATATATATATATATATATATATATATATATATATATATATATATATATATATATATATATATATATATATATATATATATATATATATATATATATATATATATATATATATATATATATATATATATATATATATGTATATATATAAATATATATATATATATATATATATATATATATATATATATATATATATATATATATATTCATTTATTATACTTTGTCGCTGTCTCCCGCGTTTGCGAGGTAGCGCAAGGAAACAGACGAAAGAAATGGCCCAACCCCCCCCATACACATGTATATACATACGTCCACACACGCAAATATACATACCTACACAGCTTTCCATGGTTTACCCCAGACGCTTCACATGCCTTGATTCAATCCACTGACAACACGTCAAACCCGGTATACCACATCGCTCCAATTCACTCTATTCCTTGCCCTCCTTTCACGCTCCTGCATGTTCAGGCCCCGATCACACAAAATCTTTTTCACTCCATCTTTCCACCTCCAATTTGGTCTCCCTCTTCTCCTCGTTCCCTCCACCTCCGACACATATATCCTCTTGGTCAATCTTTCCTCACTCATTCTCTCCATGTGCCCAAACCATTTCAAAACACCCTCTTCTGCTCTCTCAACCACGCTCTTTTTATTTCCACACATCTCTCTTACCCTTACGTTACTCACTCGATCAAACCACCTCACACCACACATTGTCCTCAAACATCTCATTTCCAGCACATCCATCCTCCTCCGCACAACTCTATCCATAGCCCACGCCTCACAACCATACAACATATTTTTTTTTTTTTTTTTTTTTTATACTTTGTCGCTGTCTCCCGCGTTTGCGAGGTAGCGCAAGGAAACAGACGAAAGAAATGGCCCAACCCCCCCCATACACATGTACATACACACGTCCACACACGCAAATATACATACCTACACAGCTTTCCATGGTTTACCCCGGACGCTTCACATGCCTTGATTCAATCCACTGACAACACGTCAAACCCGGTATACCACATCGCTCCAATTCACTCTATTCCTTGCCCTCCTTTCACCCTCCTGCATGTTCAGGCCCCGATCACACAAAATCCTTTTCACTCCATCTTTCCACCTCCAATTTGGTCTCCCTCTTCTCCTCGTTCCCTCCACCTCCGACACATATATCCTCTTGGTCAATCTTTCCTCACTCATTCTCTCCATGTGCCCAAACCATTTCAAAACACCCTCTTCTGCTCTCTCAACCACGCTCTTTTTATTTCCACACATCTCTCTTACCCTTACGTTACTTACTCGATCAAACCACCTCACACCACACATTGTCCTCAAACATCTCATTTCCAGCATTCCATCCTCCTGCGCACAACTCTATCCATATCCCACGCCTCGCAAACATACAACATTGTTGGAACTACTATTCCTTCAAACATACCCATTTTTGCTTTCCGGGATAATGTTCTCGACTTCCACACATTTTTCAAGGCTCCCCAAATTTTCGCCCCCTCCCCCACCCTATGATCCACTTCCGCTTCCATGGTTCCATCCGCTGACAGATCCACTCCCAGATATCTAAAACACTTCACTTCCTCCAGTTTTTCTCCATTCAAACTCACCTCCCAATTGACTTGACCCTCAACCCTACTGTACCTAATAACCTTGCTCTTATTCACATTTACTCTTAACTTTCTTCTTCCACACACTTTACCAAACTCCGTCACCAGCTTCTGCAGTTTCTCACATGAATCCGCCACCAGCGCTGTATCATCAGCAAACAACAACTGACTCACTTCCCAAGCTCTCTCATCCCCAACAGACTTCATACTTGCCCCTCTTTCCAAGACTCTTGCATTTACCTCCCTAACAACCCCATCCATAAACAAATTAAACAACCATGGAGACATCACACACCCCTGCCGCAAACCTACATTCACTGAGAACCAATCACTTTCCTCTCTTCCTACACGTACACATGCCTTGCATCCTCGATAAAAACTTTTCACTGCTTCTAACAACTTGCCTCCCACACCATATATTCTTAATACCTTCCACAGAGCATCTCTATCAACTCTATCATATGCCTTCTCCAGATCCATAAATGCTACATACAAATCCATTTGCTTTTCTAAGTATTTCTCACATACATTCATCAAAGCAAACACCTGATCCACACACCCTCTACCACTTCTGAAACCACACTGCTCTTCCCCAATCTGATGCTCTGTACATGCCTTCACCCTCTCAATCAATACTCTCCCATATAATTTACCAGGAATACTCAACAAACTTATACCTCTGTAATTTGAGCACTCACTCTTATCCCCTTTGCCTTTGTACAATGGCACTATGCACGCATTCCGCCAATCCTCAGGCACCTCACCATGAGTCATACATACATTAAATAACCTTACCAACCAGTCAACAATACAGTCACCCCCTTTTTTAATAAATTCCACTGCAATACCATCCAAACCTGCTGCCTTGCCGGCTTTCATCTTCCGCAAAGCTTTTACTACCTCTTCTCTGTTTACCAAATCATTTTCCCTAACCCTCTCACTTTGCACGCCAACTCGACCAAAACACCCTATATCTGTCACTCTGTCATCAGACACATTCAACAAACCTTCAAAATACTCATTCCATCTCCTTCTCACATCACCACTACTTGTTATCACCTCCCCATTTGCGCCCTTCACTGAAGTTCCCATTTGCTCCCTTGTCTTACGCACCCTATTTACCTCCTTCCAGAACATCTTTTTATTCTCCCTAAAATTTACTGATAGTCTCTCACCCCAACTCTCATTTGCCCTTTTTTTCACCTCTTGCACCTTTCTCTTGACCTCCTGTCTCTTTCTTTTATACTTCTCCCACTCAATTGCATTTTTTCCCTGCAAAAATCGTCCAAATGCCTCTCTCTTCTCTTTCACTAATACTCTTACTTCTTCATCCCACCACTCACTACCCTTTCTAAACAGCCCACCTCCCACTCTTCTCATGCCACAAGCATCTTTTGCGCAATCCATCACTTATTCCCTAAATACATCCCATTCCTCCCCCACTCACCTTACTTCCATTGTTCTCACCTTTTTCCATTCTGTACACAGTCTCTCCTGATACTTCTTCACACAGGTCTCCTTCCCAAGCTCACTTACTCTCACCACCTTCTTCACCCCAACATTCACTCTTCTTTTCTGAAAACCCATACTAATCTTCACCTTAGCCTCCACAAGATAATGATCAGACATCCCTCCAGTTGCACCTCTCAGCACATTGACATCCAAAAGTCTCTCTTTCGCACGCCTGTCAATTAACACGTAATCCAATAACGCTCTCTGGCCATCTCTCCTACTTACATAAGTATACTTATGTATATCTCGCTTTTTAAACCAGGTATTCCCAATCATCAGTCCTTTTTCAGCACATAAATCTACAAGCTCTTCACCATTTCCATTTACAACACTGAACACCCCATGCATACCAATTTTTCCCTCAACTGCCACATTACTCACCTTTGCATTCAAATCACCCATCACTATAACCCGGTCTCGTGCATCAAAACCGCTAACACACTCATTTAGCTGCTCCCAAAACACTTGCCTCTCATGATCTTTCTTCTCATGCCGAGGTGCATATGCACCAATAATCACCCACCTCTCTCCATCAACTTTCAATTTTACCCATATTAATCGAGAAACAACATATATATATATATATATATATATATATATATATATATATATATATATATATATATATATATATATATATATATATATATATATATATATATATATATATATATATATATATATATATATATATATATACATATATATATTGGGGGAGGAATGAGATGTATATAGGGAATCATTGATGGATTGCGCAAAAGATGCTTGTGGCATGAGAGGAGTGGGAGGTGGGTTGATTAGAAAGGGTAGTGAGTGGTGGGATGAAGAAGTAAGATTATTAGTGAAATAGAAGAGAGAGGTATTTGGACGATTTTTGCAGGGAAAAAATGCAATTGAGTGGGAGATGTATAAAAGAAAGAGACAGGAGGTCAAGAGAAAGGTGCAAGAGGTGAAAAAGAGGGCAAATGAGAGTTGGGGTGAGAGAGTATCATTAAATCTTAGAGAGAATAAAAAGATGTTCTGGAAGGAGGTAGATAAAGCGGGTAAGACAAGAGAGCAAATGGGAACTTCAGTGAAGGGCGCAAATGGGGAGGTGATAACAAGTAGTGGTGATGTGAGAAGGAGATGGAGTGAGTATTTTGAAGGTTTGTTGAATGTGTTTGATGATAGAGTGGCAGATTTAGGGTGTTTTGGTCGAGGTGGTGTGCAAAGTGAGAGGGTTAGGGAAAATGATTTGGTAAACAGAGATGAGGTAGTAAAAGCTTTGCGGAAGATGAAAACCGGCAAGGCAACAGGTTTCAATGGTATTGCAGTGGAATTTATTAAAAAAGGGGGTGACTGTATTGTTGACTGGTTGCTAAGGTTATTTAATGTATGTATGACTCATGGTGAGGTGCCTGAGGATTGGCGGAATACGTGCATAGTGCCATTGTACAAAGGCAAAGGGGATAAGAGTGAGTGCCCAAATTACAGAGGTATAAGTTTCTTGATTATTCCTGGTAAATTATATGGGAGGGTATTGATTGAGAGAGTGAAGGCATGTACAGAGCATCAGATTGGGGAAGAGCAGTGTGGTGTCAGAAGTGGTAGAGGATGTGTGGATCTGGTGTTTGCTTTGAAGAATGTATGTGAGAAATACTTAGAAAAGCAAATGGATTTGTATGTAGCATTTATGGATCCGGAGAAGGCATATGATAGAGTTGATAGAGATGCTCTGTGGAAGATATTAAGAATATATGGTGTGGGAGGCAAGTAGTTAGAAGCAGTGAAAAGTTTTTATCGAGGATGTAAGGCATGTGTACGTGTAGGAAGAGAGGAAAGTGATTGGTTCTCATTGAATGTACGTTTGCGGCATTGGTGTGTGATGTCTCCATGGTTGGTTAATTTGTTTATGGATGGTGTTGTTAGGGTGGTGACTGCAAGAGTTTTGGAAAGAGGTGCAAGTATGACGTCTGTTGTGGATGAGAGATCTTGGGAAGTGAGTCAGTTGTTGTTCGCCGATGATATAGCGCTGGTGGCTGATTCATGTGAGAAACTGCAGAAGCTAATGACTGAGTTTGGTAAAATGTGTGAAAGAAGAAATTTAAGAGTAAATGTGAATAAGAGCAAGGTTATTAGGTATAGTAGGGTTGAGGGTCAAGTCAATTGGGAGGTAAGTTTGAATGGAGAAAAACTGGAGGAAGTAAAGTGTTTTAGATATCTGGGAGTGGATCTGGCAGCGGATGGAACCATGGAAGCGGAAGTGGATCATAGGGTGGGGGAGGGGGCGAAAATCCTGGGAGCCTTGAAGAATGTATGGAAGTCGAGAACATTATCTCGGAAAGCAAAAATGGGTATGTTTGAAGGAATAGTGGTTCCAACAATGTTGTATGGTTGCGAGGCGTGGGCTATGGATAGAGTTGTGCGCAGGAGGGTGGATGTGCTGAAAATGAGATGTTTAAGGACAATGATTGGTGTGAGGTGGTTTGATCGAGTGAGTAACGTAAGGGTAAGAGAGATGTGTGGAAATAAAAAGAGCGTGGTTGAGAGAGCAGAAGAGGGTGCTTTGAAATTTAGAGGTGGAAAGATGGAGTGAAAAAGATTTTGAGTGATCGGGACCTAAACATGCAGGGGGGTGAAAGGCGTGGAAGGAATCAAATGAATTGGAACGATGTGGTATATCGGGGTCGACGTGCTCTCAATTGATTGAACCAGGCCATGTGAAGCGTCTGGGGTAAACCCTGGACAGTTTTGTGGTTCCTGCATGTGGAAAAGGAGCTGTCGTTTCGGTGCATTAAACTTGACAGCTAGAGACGTAGTGTGAACCAATGTGGCCTCTATTGTCGTTTCCTAGCGCTACCTCGCGCTCATGCGGGTGAGGGTTTGCATCTCATGCGTAGCGGTATGGCGACGTAAATGGATAAGGACAGACAGTATTAATTATATACATGTGTATATATGTATATGTCTGTTTATATGTATATATAAATATGTATATATATATATATATATATATATATATATATATATATATATATATATATATATATATATATATATATATATATATATATATATATATATATATATATATATATATATATATATGGAAGTAAGGGGAGTGGGGGAGGAATGGGATGTATTTAGGGAATCAGTGATGGATTGCGCAAAAGATGCTTGTGGCATGAGAAGAGTGGGAGGTGGGCTGTTTAGAAAGGGTAGTGAGTGGTGGGATGAAGAAGTAAGAGTATTAGTGAAAGAGAAGAGAGAGGCATTTGGACGATTTTTGCAAGGAAAAAATGCAATTGAGTGGGAGAAGTATAAAAGAAAGAGACAGGAGGTCAAGAGAAAGGTGCAAGAGGTGAAAAAAAGGGCAAATGAGAGTTGGGGTGAGAGACTATCAGTAAATTTTAGGGAGAATAAAAAGATGTTCTGGAAGGAGGTAAATAGGGTGCGTAAGACAAGGGAGCAAATGGGAACTTCAGTGAAGGGCGTAAATGGGGAGGTGATAACAAGTAGCGGTGATGTGAGAAGGAGATGGAATGAGTATTTTGAAGGTTTGTTGAATGTGTCTGATGACAGAGTGGCAGATATAGGGTGTTTTGGTCGAGGTGGTGTGCAAAGTGAGAGGGTTAGGGAAAATGAGTTGGTAAACAGAGAAGAGGTAGTAAAAGCTTTGCGGAAGATGAAAGCCGGCAAGGCAGCAGGTTTGGATGGTATTGCAGTGGAATTTATTAAGAAAGGGGGTGACTGTATTGTTGACTGGTTGGTAAGGTTATTTAATGTATGTATGACTCATGGTGAGGTGCCTGAGGATTGGCGGAATGCGTGCATAGTGCCATTGTACAAAGGCAAAGGGGATAAGAGTGAGTGCTCAAATTACAGAGGTATAAGTTTGTTGAGTATTCCTGGTAAATTATATGGGAGGGTATTGATTGAGAGGGTGAAGGCATGTACAGAGCATCAGATTGGGGAAGAGCAGTGCGGTTTCAGAAGTGGTAGAGGATGTGTGGATCAGGTGTTTGCTTTGAAGAATGTATGTGAGAAATACTTAGAAAAGCAAATGGATTTGTATGTAGCATTTATGGATCTGGAGAAGGCATATGATAGAGTTGATAGAGTTGCTCTGTGGAAGGTATTAAGAATATATGGTGTGGGAGGCAAGTTGTTAGAAGCAGTGAAAAGTTTTTATCGAGGATGTAAGGCATGTGTACGTGTAGGAAGAGAGGAAAGTGATTGGTTCTCAGTGAATGTAGGTTTGCGGCAGGGGTGTGTGATGTCTCCATGGTTGTTTAATTTGTTTATGGATGGGGTTGTAAGGGAGGTAAATGCAAGAGTCCTGGAAAGAGGGGCAAGTATGAAGTCTGTTGGGGATGAGAGAGCTTGGGAAGTGAGTCAGTTGTTGTTCGCTGATGATACAGCGCTGGTGGCTGATTCATGTGAGAAACTGCAGAAGCTGGTGACTGAGTTTGGTAAAGTGTGTGGAAGAAGAAAGTTGAGAGTAAATGTGAATAAGAGCAAGGTTATTAGGTACAGTAGGGGTGAGGGTCAAGTCAATTGGGAGGTGAGTTTGAATGGAGAAAAACTGGAGGAAGTGAAGTGTTTTAGATATCTGGGAGTGGATCTGTCAGCGGATGGAACCATGGAAGCGGAAGTGGATCATAGGGTGGGGGAGTGGGCGAAAATTTTGGGAGCCTTGAAAAATGTGTGGAAGTCGAGAACATTATCTCGGAAAGCAAAAATGGGTATGTTTGAGGGAATAGTGGTTCCAACAATGTTGTATGGTTGCGAGGCGTGGGCTATGGATAGAGATGTGCGCATGAGGATGGATGTGCTGGAAATGAGATGTTTGAGGACAATGTGTGGTGTGAGGTGGTTTGATCGAGTAAGTAACGTAAGGGTAAGAGAGATGTGTGGAAATAAAATGAGCGTGGTTGAGAGAGCAGAAGAGGGTGTTTTGAAATGGTTTGGGCACATGGAGAGAATGAGTGAGGAGAGATTGACCAAGAGGATATATGTGTCGGAGGTGGAGGGAACGAGGAGAAGAGGGAGACCAAATTGGAGGTGGAAAGATGGAGTGAAAAAGATTTTGTGTGATCGGGGCCTGAACATGCAGGAGGGTGAAAGGAGGGCAAGAAATAGAGTGAATTGGAGTCATGTGGTATACAGGGGTTGACGTGCTGTCAGTGGATTGAAGCAAGGCATGTGAAGCGTCTGGGGTAAACCATGGAAAGCTGTGTAGGTATGTATATTTGCGTGTGTGGACGTGTGTATGTACATGTGTATGGGGGGGGGGGTTGGGCCATTTCTTTCGTCTGTTTCCTTGCGCTACCTCGCAAACGCGGGAGACAGCGACAAAGTATAAAAAAAAAAAAAAAAAAAAAAAAAAAAAAAAAATATATATATATATATATATATATATATATATATATATATATATATATATATATATATATATATATTTCTTTTTTTTTTTTTGCTTTGTCGCTGTCTCCCGCGTTTGCGAGGTAGCGCAAGGAAACAGACGAAAGAAATGGCACACCCACCCCCATACACATGTATATACATACGTACACACACGCAAAATATACATACCTACACAGCTTTCCATGGTTTACCCCAGACGCTTCACATGCCCCGATTCAATCCACTGACAGCATGTCAACCCCGGTATACCACATCGCTCCAATTCACTCTATTCCTTGCCCTCCTTTCACCCTCCTGCATGTTCAGGCCCCGTTCACACAAAATCTTTTTCACTCCATCTTTCCACCTCCAATTTGGTCTCCCTATTCTCCTCGTTCCCTCCACCTTCGACACATATATCCTCTTGGTCAATCTTTCCTCACTCATTCTCTCCATGTGCCTAAACCATTTCAAAACACCCACTTCTGCTCTCTCAACCACGCTCTTTTTATTTCCACACATCTCTCTTACCCTTACGTTACTTACTCGATCAAACCAACTAACACCACACATTGTCCTCAAACATCTCATTTCCAGCACATCCATCCTCCTGCGCACAACTCTATCCATAGCCCACGCCTCGCAACCATACAACATTGTTGGAACCACTATTCCTTCAAACATACCCATTTTTGCTTTCCGAGATAATGTTCTCGACTTCCACACATTCTTCAAGGCTCCCAGAATTTTCGCCCCCTCCCCCACATTATGATCCACTTCCGCTTCCATGGTTCCATCCGCTGCCAGATCCACTCCCATATATCTAAAACACTTCACTTCCTCCAGTTTTTCTCCATTCAAACTTTCCTCCCAATTGACTTGACCCTCAACCCTACTGTACCTAATAACCTTGCTCTTATTCACATTTACTCAACTTTCTTCTTTCACACACTTTACCAAACTCAGTCACCGGCTTCTGCAGTTTCTCACATGAATCAGCCACCAGCGCTGTATCATCAGCGAACAACAACTGACTCACTTCCCAAGCTCTCTCATCCCCAACAGACCTCATACTTGCCCCTCTTTCCAAAACTCTTGCATTCACCTCCCTAACAACCCCATCCATAAACAAATTAAACAACCATGGAGACATCACACACCCCTGCCGCAAACCTACATTCACTGAGAACCAATCATTTTCCTCTCTTCCTACACGTACACATGCATTACATCCTCGATAGAAACTTTTCACTGCTTCTAACAACTTGCCTCCCACACCATATATTCTTAATACCTTCCACAGAGCATCTCTATCAACTCTATCATATGCCTTCTCCAAATCCATAAATGCTACATACAAATCCATTTGCTTCTCTAAGTATTTCTCACATACATTCTTCAAAGCAAACACCTGATCTACACATCCTCTACCACTTCTCAAACCACACTGCTCTTCCCCAATCTGATGCTCTGTACATGCCTTCACCCTCTCAATCAATACCCTCCCATATAATTTACCAGGAATACTCAACAAACTTATACCTCTGTAATTTGAGCACTCACTCTTATCCCCTTTGCCTTTGTACAATGGCACTATGCACGCATTCCGCCAATCCTCAGGCACATCACCGTGAGTCATACATACATTAAATAACCTTACCAACCAGTCATCAATACAGTCACCCCCTTTTTTAATAAATTCCACTGCAATACCATCCAAACCTGCTGCCTTGCCGGCTTTCATCTTCCGCAAAGCTTTTACTACCTCTTTTCTGTTTACCAAATCATTTTCCCTAACCCTCTCACTTTGCACACCACCTCGACCAAAACACCCTATATCTGCCACTCTGTCATCAAACACATTCAACAAACCTTCAAAATACTCACTCCATCTCCTTCTCACATCACCACTACTTGTTATCACCTCCCCATTTGCGCCCTTCACTGAAGTTCCCATTTGCTCCCTTGTCTTACGCACTTTATTTACCTCCTTCCAAAACATCTTTTTATTCTCCCTAAAATTTAATGATACTCTCTCACCCCAACTCTCATTTGCCCTTTTTTTCACCTATTGCACCTTTCTCTTGACCTCCTGTCTCTTTCTTTTATACGTCTCCCACTCAACTGCATTTTTTCCCTGCAAAAATCGTCCAAATGCCTCTCTCTTCTCTTTCACTAATACTCTTACTTCTTCATCCCACCACCCACTACCCTTTCTAATCAACCCACCTCCCACTCTTCTCATGCCACAAGCATCTTTTGCGCAATCCATCACTGATTCCCTAAATACATCCCATTCCTCCCCCACTCCCCTTACTTCCATTGTTCTCACCTTTTATATATATATATATATATATATATATATATATATATATATATATATATATATATATATATATATATATATATATATATATATATATATGTATTTATTTATTTGGTTTGTCGCTGTCTCCCGCGTTAGCGAGGTAGCGCAAAGAAACAGACGAAAGAATGGCCCAACCCACCCACATACACATATATATACATACACGTCCACACACGCAAATATACATACCTATACATCTCAACGTATACATATATATGCACACAGAGATATATGCATATATACACATGCACATAATTCATATTGTTTGCCTTAATTCATTCCCATCGCCACCTCGCCACATATGAAATAGCAACCCCCTCCCCCCTCATGTGTGCGAGGTAGCGCTAGGAAAAGACAACAAAGGCCCCATTCGTTCACACTCAGTCTCTAGCTGTCATGTAATAATGCACCGAAACCAAAGCTCCCTTTCCACATCCAGGCCCCACACAACTTAACATGGTTTAACCCAGACGCTTCACATGCCCTGGTTCAGTCCATTGACTGCACGTCGACCCGGTATACCACATCGTTCCAATTCACTATTCCTTGCACGTCTTTCACCCTCCTGCATGTTCAGGCTCCGATAACTCAAAATCTTTTTCACTCCATCTTTCCACCTCCAATTTGGTCTCCCACTTCTCCTCGTTCCCTCCACCTCTGGCACATATATCCTCTTGGTCAATCTTTCCTCACTCATTCTTTTCATTGTGACCAAACCATTTCAAAACACCCTCTTCTGCTCTCTCAGCCACACTCTTTTTATTACCACACATCTCTCTTACCCTATCATCACTTACTCGATCAAACCACCTCACACCACATATTGTCCTCAAACATCTCATTTCCAGCACATCAACCCTCCTCCGCACAACTTTATCCACTGCCCACGCCTCGCAACCATACAACATTATTGGAACCACTATTCCTTCAAACATACCCATTCTTGCTTTCCAAGATAATGTTCTCGACTTCCACAGATTCTTCGCGACTCCCAGAACTTTCGTCCCCTCCCCCACCCTTCATTCACTTCCGCTTCCAAGGTTCCATCCGCTGCAAAATCCACTCCCAGATATCTAAAGCACTTCACTTCCTCCAGTTTTTCCCCATTCAAACTTACCTCCCATTTGACTTGACCCTCAACCCTACTGTACCTAAGAACCTAGCTCATATTCACATTTACTCTCAAGTTTCTTCTTTCACACACTTTGCCAAACTCAGTCACCACCTTCTGCAGTTTCTCACATGAAATATCCACCAGCGATGTATCATCAGCGAACAACAACTGACGCATTCCAAAGCTCTCTCATCCACAACCGACTGCATACTTGCCCCTCTTTCAAAAACTCTAGCATTCACCTCCCTAACAACCACATCCATAAACAAATTAAGCAACTATGCAGACATCACACACCTCTGCCACAAACCTACATTCACTGAGAACCAATCACTTTCCTCTCTTCCTACACGTACATATGCCTTACATCCTCGATAAAAGCTTTTCACTGCTTCTAACAACTTGCCTCCCACACCATATATTCTTAATACCTTCCACAGAGCATCTCTATCAACTCTATCATATGCCTTCTCCAGATCCATAAATGCTACATAAAAATCCATTTGCTTTTCTAAGTATTTCTCACATAAAATCTTCAAAGCAAACACCTGATCCACATATCCTGTTCCACTTTTGAAACCACACTGCTCTCCTCCAGTCTGATGCTCTCTACATGCCTTCACCCTCTCAATCAATACCCTCCCATATAATTTCCCAGGAATACTCAACAAACTTATACCTCTGTAATTTAAGCACTCACTCTTATCCCCTTTGCCTTTATACAATGGCACTATGTACGCATTTCTCCAATCCTCAGGCACCTCATCGTGAATCATACATACATCAAAAAACATTACCAACCAGTCAACAATACAGTCATCCTCTTCTTTAATAGATTCCACTGCAATACCATCCATACCTGCTGCCTTGCCGGCTTTCATCTTCCGCAAAGCTTTTACCACCTCCTCTCAGTTTACCACATCATTTTCCGTAACCCTCTCACTTTGCACACCACCTCGACCAAAACATCCTATATCTGCCAATCTATCATCAAACACATTCAACAAACCTTCAAAATATTCACTCCATCTTCTTCTCGCATCACCACTACTTGTTATCACCTCCCCATTTGCCCCCTTCACTGAAGTTCCCATTTGCTCCCTTGTCTTACGTACTTTATTTACCTCTTTCTAAAACATCTTCTTATTCTCCCTAAAATCTAATGATACTCTTTCACTCCAACTCTCATTTGCCCTCTTTTTCACCTGTTTCACCTTTCTCTTGAACTCCTGTCTATTTCTTTTATACATCTCCCACTCATTTGCATTTTTTCCCTGCAAAAATCGTCCAAATGCCTCTCTCTTCTATTTCACTAATAATCTTACTTCTTCATTCTACCACTCACTACCCTTTCTAATCAACCCACCTCCCACGCTTCTCATGCTACAAGCATCTTTTGCGCAAGCCATCACTGCTTCCCTAAATACATCCCATTCCTCCCCCACTCCCCTTACCTCCTTCGTTCTCACCTTTTTCCATTCGGTACTCAGTCTCTCCTGGTACTTCCTCACACAAGTCTCCTTCCCAAGCTCAGTTACTCTCACCACCCTCTTCACACCAACATTCACTTTTCTTTTCTGAAAACCCATACAAATCTTCACGCTCGCCTCCACAAGATAATGATATATATATATATATATATATATATATATATATATATATATATATATATATATATATATATATATATATATATATATATATATATATATATATATATATAGTGGTGATGTGAGAAGGAGGTGGAGTGAGTATTTTGAGGGTTTGTTGAATGTGTTTGATGATAGAGTGCCAGATATAGGGTGTTTTGGTCGAGGTGGTGTGCATAGTGATAGGGTTAGGGAAAATGATTTGGTAAACAGAAAAGAGGTAGTAAAAGCTTTGCGGAAGATGAAAGCCGGCGAAGGAGCAGGTTTGGATGGTATTGCAGTGGAATTTATTAAAAAAGGGGGTGACTGTATTATTGACTGGATGGTAAGGTTATTTAATGTATGCATGACTCATGGTGAGGTGCCTGAGGATTGGCGGAATGCGTGCATAGTGCCATTGTACAAAGGCAAAGGGGATAAGAGTGAGTGCCCAAATTACAGAAGTATAAGTTTGTTGAGTATTCCTGGTAAATTATATGGGAGGGTATTGATTGAGAGGGTGAAGGCATGTACAGAGCATCAGATTGGGGAAGAGCAGTGTGGTTTCAGAAGTGGTAGAGGATGTGTGGATCAGGTGTTTGCTTTGAAGAATGTATGTGAGAAATATTTTGAAAAGCAAATGGATTTGTATGTAGCATTTATGGATCTGGAGAAGGCATATGATAGAGTTGATAGAGATGCTCTGTGGAAGGTATTAAGAATATATGGTGTGGGAGGCAAGTTGTTAGAAGCAGTGGAAAGTTTTTATCGAGGATGTAAGGCATGTGTACGTATAGGAAGAGAGGAAAGTGATTGGTTCTCAGTGAATGTAGGTTTGCGGCAGGGGTGTGTGATGTCTCCATGGTTGTTTAATTTGTTTATGGATGGGGTTGTTAGGGAGGTGAATGCAAGAGTTTTGGAAGGAGGGGCAAGTTTGAAGTCTGTTTTGGATGAGAGAGCTTGGGAAGTGAGTCAGTTGTTGTTCGCTGATGATACAGCGCTGGTGGCTGATTCATGTGAGAAACTGCAGAAGCTGGTGACTGAGTTTGGTAAAGTGTTTGAAAGAAGAAAGTTAAGAGTAAATGTGAATAAGAGCAAGGTTATTAGGTACAGTAGGGTTGAGGGTCAAGTCAATTGGGAGGAAAGTTTGAATGGAGAAATACTGAGGGAAGTAAATTGTTTTAGATATCTGGGAGTGGATCTGGCAGCGGATGGAACCATGGAAGCGGAAGTGGATCATAATGTAGGGGAGGGGGCGAAAATCCTGGGAGCCTTGAAGAATGTGTGGAAGTCGAGAACATTATCTTGGAAAGCAAAAATGGGTATGTTTGAAGGAATCGTGGTTTGAACAATGTTGTATGGTTGCGAGGCGTGGGCTATGGATAGAGTTGTGCGCAGGAGGATGGATGTGCTGGAAATGAGATGTTTGAGGACAATGTGTGGTGTGAGGTAGTTTCATCGAGTAAGTAACGTAAGGATAAGAGAGATGTGTCGAAATAAAAAGAGCGTGGTTGAGAGAGCAGAAGAGGGTGTTTTGAAGTGGTTTGGGCACATGGAGAGAATGAGTGAGGAAAGATTGACCAAGAGGATATATGTGTCGGAGGTGGAGGGAACGAGAAGTGGGAGACCAAATTGGAGATAGAGAGATGGAGTGAAAATCATTTTGTGTGATCGGGGTCTGAACATGCAGGAGGGTGAAAGGAGGGCAAGGAATAGAGTGAATTGGATCAATGTGGTATAACGAGGTTGACGTGCTGTCAGTGGATTGATCAGGGCATGTGAAGCGTCTGGGGTAAACCATGGAAAGCTGTGTAGGTATGTATATTTTGCGTGTGTGGACGTATGTATATACATGTGTATGGGGTGGGTTGGGCCATTTCTTTCGTTTGTTTCCTTGCGCTACCTCGCAAACGCGGGAGACAGCGACAAAGCAAAAAAAAAAAAAAAAATATATATTATCCCTGGGGATAGGGGAGAAAGAATACTTCTCACGCATTCCTCACGTGTCGTAAAAGGCGACTAAAGGGGACGGGAGCTTGGGGCTAGAAACCTTCCCCTCCTTGTATTTTGACTTTCTAAAGGGGGAAACAGAAGAAGGAGTCACGCGAGGAGTGCTCATCCTCCTCGAAGGCTCAGATTGGGGTGGCTAAATGTGTGTGGATGTAAGCAAGATGAGGAAAAAGGAGAGATAGGTAGTATGTTTGAGGAAAGGAACCTGGATGTTTTGGCTCTGAGTGAAACGAAGCGCAAGGGTAAAGGGGAAGAGTGGTTTGGGAATGTCTTGGGAGTAAAGTCAGGGTTTAGTGAGTGGCAAGAGGAAGGGAAGGAGTAGCACTACTCCTGAAACAGAAGTGGTGGGAGTATGTGATAGAGTGTAAGAAAGTAAACTCTAGATTGATATGGGTAAAACTGAAAGTGGATGGAGAGATATGGGTGATTATTGATGCATATGCACCTGGGGAGAAGAAGGATGATGAGAGGCAAGTGTTTTGGGAGCAGCTGAATGAGTGTGTTAGTGGTTTTGATGCACGAGACCATGTTATAGGGATGGGTGATTTGAATGCAAAGATGAGTGATGTGGCAGTTGAGGTAATGATTGGTAGACATGTGGTGTTCAGTGTTGTAAATGGAAATGGTGAAGAGCTTGTAGATTTATGTGCTGAAAAAGGACTGGTGATTGGGAATACCTGGTTTAAAAAGAGAGATATACATAAGTATACGTATGGAAGTAAGAGAGATGGCCAGAGAGTGTTGCCGGATTACGTGCTAATTGATAGGCGCGCGAGACAGACTTCTGGATGTTAATGTGCTGAGAGGTGCAACTGCAGGGATGTCTGATCATTATCTTGTGGAGACGAAGGTGAAGATTTGTAGAGGTTTTGAGAAAAGGAGAGAGAATGTTGAGGTGAAGAGGGTGGTGAGAGAAAGTGAGCTTGGGAAGTAGACATGTGTGAGGAAGTACCAGGAGAGACTGAGTAGAGAATGGAAAAAGGTGAGAACAAAGGAGGTAAGGGGAGTGGGGGAGGAGTGGGATGTATTTAGGGAAGCAGTGATGGCTTGCGCAAAAGATGCTTGTGGCATGAGAAGCGTGGGAGGTGGGCAGATTAGAAAGGGTAGTGAGTGGTGGGATGAAGAAGTAAGATTATTAGTGAAAGAGAAGAGATGCATTTGGACGATTTTTGAAGGGAGATAATGCAAATGAGTGGGAGATGTATAAAAGAAAGAGGCAGGAGGTAAAGAGAAAGGTGCAAGAGGTGAAAAAGAGGGCAAATGAGAGTTGGGGTGAGAGAGTATCATTAAATTCCAGGGAGAATAAAAAATGTTTTGGATGGAGGTAAATAAAGTGCGTAAGACAAGGGAACAAATGGGAACTTCAGCGAAGGAGGCTAATGGGGAGGTAATAACAAGTAGTGGAGATGGAGTGAGTATTTTGAAAGTTTGTTGAGTGTGTTTTATGATCGAGTGGGAGATATAGGGTGTTTTGGTTGAGGTAGTGTGCAAAGTGAGAGGGTTAGGGAAAATGATTTGGTAAACAGAGAAGAGATAGTAAAAGCTTTGCGGAAGATGAAAGACGGCAAGGCAGCGGGTTTGGGTGGTATTTCAGTGGAACTTATTAATAAAGGGGGTGACTGTATTTTTGACTGGTTGTTAAGGTTATTTAAAGTATGTATGTTTCATAGTGAGGTGCCTGAGGATTGGCGGAATACTTGCATAGTGCCATTGTACAAAGGCAAAGGCGACAAAGGTGAGTGCTCAAATTACAAAGTTACAAGTTTGTTGAATATTCCTGGGAAATTATATGGGAGGGTATTGATTGAGAGGGCGAAGGCATGTACAGAGCATCAGATTGGGGAAGAGCAGTGTGATTCCAGAAGTGATAGAGGATGTGTGGATAAGGTGTTTGCTTTGAAGAATGTATGTGAGAAATACTTAGAAAAGCAAATGGATTTGTATGTAGCATTTATGCATCTGGAGAAGGCATATGATAGAGTTGATAGAGATGCTCTGAGGAAGGTCTTAAGAATATATGGTGTGGGAGGCAAGTTGTTAGAAGCAGTGAAAAGTTTTTATTGAGGATGTAAGGCATGTGTACGTGTAGGAAGAGAGGAAAGTGATTGGTTCTTAGTGAATGTAGGTGTGCGGTAGGGGTGTGTGATGTCTCCATGGTTGTTTAATTTGTTTATGGATGGGGTTTTTAGGGAGGTGAATGGAAGAGTTTTGGAAGGAGGGGCAAGTATGCAGTCTGTTGTGGATGAGAGAGCTTGGGAAGTGAGTCAGTTGTTGTTCGCCGATGATACAGCGCTGGTGGCTGATTCATATGAGAAACTGCAGAAGCTGGTGACTGAGTTTGGTATAGTGTGTGAAAGAAGAAAGTTTAGAGTAAATGTGAATAAGAGCAAGGTTATTATGTTCAGTAGGGTTGAGGGTGAAGTCAATTGAGAGGTAAGTTTGAATGGAGAAAAACTGGAGGAAGTGAAGTGTTTTAGATATCTGGGAGTGGATTTGGCAGCGGATGGAACCATGGAAGTGGAAGTGAATCATAAGGTGGGGGAGGGGGCGAAAATTCTGGGAGTCGTGAAGACTGTGTGGAAGTCGAGAACATTATCTCGGAAAGCAAAAATGGTTATGTTTGAAGGAATAGTGGCTGCAACAATGTTGTATGGTTGCGAGGCGTGGGCTATGGATAGAGTTGTGCGCAGGAGGGTAGATGTGCTGGAAATGAGATGTTTGAGGACAATATGTAGTGTGAGGTGGTTTGATCGAGTAAGTAATAATAGGGTAAGAGAGATGTGTGGTAATAAAAAGAGTGTGGTTGATTGAGGAAAAGAGTGGTTTTTGAAGTGGTTTGGTCACATGGAGAGAATGAGTGAAAAAAGATTGACAAAGATGATATATGTGTCAGAAGTGGAGGGAACGAGGAGTAGTGGGAGTTCAGATTGGAGGTGGAAAGATGGAGTGAAAAAGATTTTGTGTGATCGGGGCCTGAACATGCAGGAGGGTGAAAGGCGTGCAAGGAATAGAGTGAATTGGAACAATGTGGTATACCGTTGTCGACGTGCTGTCAATGGATTGAACCAGGGCATGTGAAGCGTCTGGTGTAAACCATGGAAAGTTCTGTGGGGCATGGATGTGGAAAGGGAGCTTTGGTTTCGGTGCATTATTACATGACAGCTAGAGACTGAGTGTGAACGAATGGGGTCTTTGTTGTCTTTCCCTAGCGCTACCTCGCACACATGAGGTGGGAGGGGGTTGTTATTTCATGTGTGGCGAGGTGGCGATGGGAATGAATAAAGGCAGACGGTATGAATTATGTACATGTGTATATATGTATATGTCTGTGTGCGTATATATATGTATACGTTGAGATGTATAGGTATGTATATTTGCGTGTATGGACGTGTATGTATATACATATGTGTGTGGTTGGGTTGGGCCATTCTTTCGTCTGTTTCTTTGCTCTACCTCGCTAACGCGGGAGACAGTGACAAAGCAAAGCAAAATATATATGTGAATGTTTGTGTTTATTTGCCTATAACTACTCCACGATCTATCTAAAGACTCCTGCAGCCCATGGCTCTGCTGCTTCCTTTAGTGGGGAAATGTAGACTCCTTTTGAGTGAGAAGTTCTTTCACGAGACTGGTAGTTTCAGTGACATAGTCTCCACAAAAGCGAGTATGTTTACATCATATTTGAAATATCAATTAACACGGATTGAGACGTGTTTAAAACGTGTCATGATTGATAAATAAGCTTACCTATCGCATTCATGAGTACACTGAAATACAGAGAGACTGTTGTAGCAGAAGGGGTGACTGAGTGTCACTTATGTAGTTTAGTGCACAGATATAAGCCAGCAAATGTCTGCACGAGTCTTGGTATTGATAAGCACCAAATAAGGCATATCCTGCCGAAATGTAGAAATACACTCAAAAAACGGTTCGAAAGCATTATTTATTTAAAGCATTAACGCAACTCGTAAATCTTTGAGATTTGTCTTCATTTGTTAATAATCAATTGTTCACTGTTTCAGTCTCTTAATAACTCTCGATGCTTTCTCCTTACAGAACATGATGTTCATTATGAATATGTTCTTCATTCGTGTTGACTTTTGCACGTTTGGAAGACCAAAAAACATGATCATTCTTAGAAAAGTCAATTCTAAATAAATCAAAATGCCACTGAGAAAGGCGAACAGATGACTTTAACAACTCATTTAACATTAAGTGAGTTTTGGAATTGATGAAGGTAGATTTAGAAAGGCATTGGTAACAAATGTTCACAAACTGTGGGTTAATTCAGTGTTTCTGTTCGTAAACGTGTATTGGTGTTTACGTGTCCACATATCTGATGTTAGATGATATGCCGTCATACCCACCTCTGTAGGTTATGGGCATCAACTGTTTCTAGTATTTCTGAGCACTGATATCATGTGCTTTGCTCTCATTGTGGATTTTTCAGATACGCTTTAATGGTTATATTTCTGTATCTTTAGAAACATTACCACTCCGGCACACACAGATATCCAACAGCTGAGATGTCTAAGTGCAAATCAAGAGTAAAATCTACAGGGAGAGTCGGCTTAGTTAGCTCCATTACCTGAGCTTGAAAATGTAATTCTAAAGATTTGCTCAGTTTATTCCTAGATATGCCTCGGCTTCAACTGCAGCTCACTATATTCTTCGTTATTCTCCAATATCGTCTAAGTGTCATATCCTTCTGATTATATGAAGGGCATATGAAGCAGTGGGGGCTAAAGAGAGGTCTGTGGGAAATGGTTGGGGACAGGTTGGTTTCTGGTGGATGTGAGGAAATGATTGCCGCTCTTAGTCTGTTTCTGATGCTACCTCGCTAACGTGGAAAGCGGAAATATTTAAAAAGAATATCTCCTAAGGTTTGTAAATTCCCATCATGTGTAATGAGCTTTTAATATATTTATTGTTTCTTTATCAAGATATACTCGCATACTGCCACTAACTTTGTTGTATGTCTCAGTCTTTCTACAAAACTGTACAAATTTACACCATCATGTTGGTTATTGGTGAATCTGGGTTTCTTATGAGGAAATATCTTAGACAACAGGCACCTCTATTTCATCGTTCCATCATCCTAGCTTCCTTTTGGAAAAAACTTCGTTTACTACATATTGGCACGTATGTTCCCTCCACTGCTTTGAAAGCTTTACTGAAATTTTATCAGGTTACGTTCATGTCCATTTCGTTGACCACACTATCATTCAATAGTTATCAGGTTGTCAAGAGCAATGCGAAGAACAGTAAACGTGTAAAACATGCTATCTTTTCGCGACTGTCATTTTGAGCAACAGTACATGCATTGTTGAGTCAGCCCTAAAATAATTTGTCTGTGATCACATCTAACAAACTTTTCTTCAGCTTAAACATTATTAACGAGATCCTCATTGGCAGCTAGAACAGAATTCAATTATACTCTCGTGGTGAGATGGTTTCTCATCTAACTGAATAGAGCTCTATCAAGCAGATTTAAGTAGAGTTCTCATCTACAGCTACTTGTAAGGGTTTCTTCTATACCTGGATACCGTTATGTTAAAATCTCCAGCTATGATAAAATCATAAAATCTTTCTCTTTCATGTGATATGTACGCTTGGGGGTTAAAGAACTGTTAACCAGTGCTACTGTTATCTTATTACGATGGCTCAACAAAAATGATGCTGACATTATCACCAGCTATAACATTTTTTATTACCGGATTAAGATGAGCCTACTCTGTCTGTACCCTGGAACTGTGTATTAAGCGAGGAAATCTCTATTTTCGATACCTAACCAAGAATCAGAAACACTAATCATATCACAATTTTTTTCGAATGGTGTTGTCTCTAACTCTGAAACTGTGTTACATACTTTAAACAAACTTTCCAGAAATATGATTCACAAATCCCACTGCTTTGTTAATGCTACGATCTCCATATACGTATGGACAACGTTTAGCAATGCCACTGCAACATAGAGCGGCATATTTCTTTCTTTTGTGTGTGTGTGTGTGTGTGTGTGTGTGTGTGTGTGTGTGTGTGAGCTTATTCCATCTACAAGCGACATGATGTCATACTCGGTAACCGTCCTAAGAATAGATTTGAAAACCCGCATGTCAACCAGTAGACCTCTGACTTGAGCAAAAGTTGTAAACTGTCAAAGGCAGGGATCATCCGTTGTTCAATAATTGTACTGCAAAATCCAAAGGCCTCAGAAATGTACATGTTTGACTCTCCCATCTAAAAAACGTATCACAAATGATGATGGGATTCTTCATCTTTGTGTCGAGGAACCAAGGAATAAATGAATTCTGAGCAAACTTCCAAAGTAAAAGTGAAGCAAGTTTTCCCTTCACGTTGGCATCATTATAATACCTTTTCAATCTAGCCTTTATCTGATGGTATAATTGAAAGCTTTATACTTTTTAAGACCAAGAATCCCTCAATCCACACGAGTCTTTGACATCCATATATATCTATAAATATTCCTAGTGTACAGGTTCACTCCCTCCAACATTCAATTGATCTAAGAATAAATGCCATTAGGATTTGATAACTCATTATGTCTGCTGTACAATCATGGATGATAGAATAGTATATCGTCATTTAGACTCGGCATGAAATTGTCTTATTTAAGATCAGGGAAATCAAATTGTATGTTTTATCCTTATAACGGTCACGAATTGATTTACTTATGATACGCCTGATGTGTCCTGCCATAACGTCGGTTATATTTGACCTTAAAATCAACTTGGCAAAAATGAAGATCGTTGTAGACATCTGCTTACATTTGCTGGATGGTGCCCTCATACATTTGATTGGGAAACGTAGATTTAGTTCTAGCTGCATAATTAACAATGATTATGCTGGAGAAAAGATTGGCACAGGTGATCATCAGCAAATTACTTTTGATTTAGCTTTCAACATTGTCTGTAATGCTGGTCAACTTGAGTTATACATAATCTTCGCATTAGTCTTGACATACAAATTTGAGATGATTTGTTTGATGAAAATAGTATGGACGTAGCCTGGCTAAGCTTCTTTTCCAAAAAGAAGACAAAATAGTGAAAAGATAAGAAAGAAATGTCTGTCGTCTAAAAGATATAAGAAACTGAAGGAGTTCAATAGCCAACATGATAGAGCAAAATCTTGTAAATTTGTATAAACTAAGTGACACATACGTCAAAGCAAACACCATCATGAAGCCTGTATTTCTGAAACTAGCGAAGCAAACTCTAAGGAATTTTATGGTTACTTTAGCAGTAAGTGAGTCATAACACAGTCAGTTGGTTCACTTGTGTAGAAAATAATAACTTTGTTCAGAACAACCAAGAAAGAATATTAAATGATCTTTCCTTTTTTACTTATATTTACAACTGAAGATACAACCTGTGTCCCGGATTCAACTCCATTTGTAAAAGGCGATAAGGTTTTGCGATGCACTGACTTGGAGCTGAAATTATACACTAAATGAAGGGTAAATAAACGCTTGGCACAGAAAAATTTTATCCGTAGACAATGAAAGATATGAAAATGTGAAATTCAAACCCTTCACTGTTCTCTTCAATAAGCCATTTGCCACCAGGAAAGTTCCATGGAAAGCCTGGTAATGTAACATCAATATACAAAAAAGCTAATGACAGCGCCCAGAAAATATTGACCAATTAACTTAAAGTCTGTAGTTGGAAAACTTATGAGAAAAAATCATCAGGGATAAGATTATAAGGCATTTAGTAGACCACCACTTAATAAAAGATTCTTCATATAGTTTTCGAAGAAATCGCACCATGTCTGACAAATCTGCTTGATTTCTCTTCTATAATCAATAGATATGATGTCATCTATTAGAATTTAAAAAAAAAGTCGATAAAGTTGCGCATCAAATGTTGTACTTCACTATTTGGTACATTGGTTAACTAGTAATGATGAGACGTCAAGTCTCGTGAAGCGTAACAAGTGATGTTCTAAAAGAAATCTAATCTTAGGAATGATTCTCTTTGTCATATATACATTAATGAAGTTCACGTTGGGTTGCAACAGAAACTGAATGTCTGCAGCTTCAAACTGTCGCGGACACATTGGGCTCACAGGTGACAGATGAATGTTGAAATCAGTAACGTAAAAGTTTTGCATAACGGTATTAAAACCGAAAAGGCAAGCAACTGTGTGAATTCTCTTGAACGACAAAAAAAGGTAAAAGAGGAAAACGTCTTTGGCGCAATATCTTCTGGTGACTTAAAACCAGATAAGCAATGCAGAGAGGCGGTAAAAAGGGCTAATACAATTTTCGGATGTTAAGCAGGGCTATCAAATCTAGATCCAGGAATATGTTGCCCATTCTTTCCAAGCCTCTAGTATGTTCTCATCTTGAATTTTGGGTTCAGTTTTGGTCATCCTACTTGAAAGGAAGACGTAGACAGAGTGGAGAGTATGAAAGCGAACTACCAAATGAGGAACAAATCCCACGGAAGCAGACTAAATGACTAAATATACTCAGCTTAGAAAAGAGAATGTTAAAGAGAAGATCTAATACAGGTAATGAAAATGACCAATGGCTTCGATAGTTTCAATCTAACAAGCTACTTTACGATGTTTTCGTATGAATGCACTCTTCGTTATGAATACAAACACATGGGCAAACACTTTACCTCGAATGAGGCGTAATACTTTTTCTTCATAAAGATTATCAACATATAGACTGACCTACTAATTACAGTGAGTCAAAGCTGTAACATATATACGATTAGGAAAGGACATGATAAATAATACGCTTCAAATTCTTGACCGACACTATTTGCGCCCCGTTAGTTACACAAGAAGTTTACAGTTCTTTTTTCCCTGAAACATCTGCATGTCCTACTACACTAATCCGTTAGTTTCTGATCTCTTCTACCGTCACACACACACACAGACAACCTCGTTAAGAGCCAGGGGTCTGTTGCTGTTTGAAATCCTCTGTAAGAGATTCATGACCATCTTTTCCTCGTATAACGAAATTTCTCTCAGCTCGTAAGTGAATAACTGATAGCAGGCGATGGAGATATATATCACAGTAATCATTCTTCACCTGCACGTGAGACTGCGCTAATGCATTAGTGTCTGTCCATTGAAATCATCTATCCCTTCAGATCATACAACTGTTTCATGTAATGCATGTCATTATCTGATACATCATGACTTTCAAGACTATGACTTAAATGCTTCTGGTCTCGTGACTCGCCAGCAAAAGATTGCCGACGATGGAACATTTAGGTTTAATAAACAAGACAATTTCTTTCGATCTTTTTCTTGTCTCCTTAGAATTTTACTGAAGCTTTATGATGTAAATCTCCATTTATTTGTTCCTGGGGTCTTCACATGATAACATATCTTTTGCCTTTTTATGGACCAGCTTGAGTCAAATAATCTCCCTTCCGTTGTAACTGTTATATTTGCCCTGTTGCAGTGTTTGGAGTTCAAGAAATCTTAACAGAATTATTTTCTTCTGGGTGTCTTGATGTGTCTAGTTACCGCATGTTACTCCTTACTTGCTCATGTAGTAACGTCGCACTACTCTTGTAACTAGATAATCAAGTGTTAGAGTGGTTTCTAAACCCTTGTTTTCATCCGTAACAATATGCGAAGGGATGATCCTCTGTGTAGTTTCTGTAATGATCAAATATTTCAGCGCTTCAACCGGTCTGTTGTCGGGTTGTTTACACGATCCTCACTACCTCTCTCGCACCACACTTCACCCAATCGTTCAGAGAATCTGGCCATGCAATTGCAGCCTTAGCACGAGAGCTAGGAACATCGAAACTACGGTGCTAATCTAATGTAGAAGATGGAAGGTAAGTGGATATCTTCTAGATCGACCTAGAATGTGGCGGACCGAGGAGCACCACCTCCACGGATAATCAAAGAATATTGGATGGGGCTACGCGAACTCCGTTGACATGTAGTCACCATCAGAGAACGGCTCCAGTTAGACACATCTTCAGGAACTGTGAGAAAAACTACGAAGCAGGGATAACCCCCGACAAATATGAAGGTGGAAGACTGATTGTAATGCTAGACTCCAGTTTGCCCACCAATACGTAAATGAAGACCTCGATTTTTAAAGTATGGTGGTAATCTTCTCGAACAAGAAGACATTTGCAACCACCACCCACGATCCTATCCGCTGCTGGCGTCCCGACAACACCAGATATGCCCGCGCGAGCACCTTCGATGTGGCAAGAAGGAGTCATGTCACATGCAACTGTATGAGTGAAACTGCCAGATTGAAAGGATACTCAGTGCCGAAAGAAATATCTGGAAAGTTCACTAGAGTGATGGTCCCATATCTCGAGAGATCATATTCATGCAAGTATGAATGTTGTTTTCACTATACTCCATAATTCATGGTTTCTAGTCACTATGCATTGAGTATTGTAATCCCTTTATAAAAGTGAGTTACATAATCACATCATATACCACAAAATCAAAGTAATTTGATGTAATTAAAGTTACTACAGATAACTATCTACTTCCTAATCATCTTTCACAATCTATTGCAGACATTTTCCCTGATAGACAGGGACGGAGTCGTCGGACGATGATTTGACGAACAACCCATACAACTTCTGAAGTGACCTAGTAAGGGGTGTGACCTCAACCAGGTCGAGAATGTATGGGGAACCATCGTTAGGTTGTGGGAGACAGACGTGAACGACCACACAATCGCTCCTCCAACACACCAAAGAAGAGTGGTAAACGTTTTCGTACATATCGGCAACAAATTTCGTATAACAGTGTAGCATCTGTACCACACAGACTGTAAACGTTAATCGCAAAGAATGGTGGATGGACCAAGTATTAAACTAGCAATAACCTCACAACATACTCTCTCTCCGCCTGTTATCTGATACTGACCAACATGACAGTCTGTTTTGTAATTTAGATTTCGGTAAAAAAAGAAAAAAAAGATAATTGAAATAAAACTGACTATCTTCTGAAAGACATTACGTCCAAGTTTCGCATTATCGTATATTCTTAGTCATCTGTAACCATATACTGTGTTTGTCAGTCTTCTGACACACACACTCTCTCTCTCTCTCTCTCTCTCTCTCTCTCTCTCTCTCTCTCTCTCTCTCTCTCTCTCTCTCTCTCTCTCTCTCTCTCTCTCTCTCTCTTCTACATCAGCTTTGCGCTGTAGGTTTCGATGTTCACAGCTACCTTATTATGGCTGCAGTTGTATGGCCAGACTGTTTTAAGGCAACATATCCTCACCGTGAAGGCAGCTTTCGTTGCTGATGATCCATCTAGTGAGGTGTAGTGTGAGACAGGATTGTGTGAGAAATTTCTACAACAGTTAGCTTGAAGTGTCGAGCAGCCTCGTCCTCTCTTTTCCTCACCCTTCCTGTCACACTCTATCCTCGCATGTTTATGCCTCCTTACTGAAATACTTAATCATTACAGAAACTCCAACATAAGTATCATTTCCAGTGAGTATCATTCCTCTGCATATTGATACAGACGGAAGCAAGCGTGAGGAAACTACCGTAACGATCAGCTCACCAATTGTAGGATGGTGACATATGAACAGGTGAGACATGATATGGGGTAACAACGCACCAAGAGCCGACTGTTATAAAACTGTGGCCATAAAGAAAAGCAAATTGGGCATTGCTTGGGGCCTTAACTTTATTTCCCTCCTCCACTCACCCAGGCCATCACTAATTGGATGAAGCTGATACGAAATGATAATCACATTAAGGGCCTTTCATTTATTTCATCAGTTTTGTGGTTGTGGATGATGAGATTATTATTCATTTCTGAAAGAAGGAAAAAAAAAAATGAAAGTAGTTACCCATCAACGGGATATCGCTATCGTTTTCTCTCATGTAAACTGAGAGAAAACGTATCCTCTTGGATGGAAGCTTCTCGGGTAAAAGCATGTGAGGAGAGCAGGATTTGTTTACGTCTTTCCCTACTCGTTAATGTATGCAATATAAAATCATATATATATATATATATATATATATATATATATATATATATATATAGATAGATAGATAGATAGATAGATAGATAGATAGATATACAGTATAGTATACATAATTATATTTATATATATATATATATATATATATATATATATATATATATATATATATATATATATATATATATATATATATATATATATATATATATATTATCCCTTGGGATAGGGGAGAAAGAATACTTCCCACGTATTCCCTGCGTGTCCTAGAAGGCGACTAAAAGGGAAGCGAGCGGGGGGACTGGAAATCCCCCCCATCTCCTTTTTTTTTTTTTTTTTAATTTTCCAATAGAAGGAACAGAAAAGGGGGCCATGTGAGGATATTACCTCAAAGGCCCAGCTCTCTGCTCTTAACGCTACCTTGCTAACGTGCGAAATGGCGAATAGTATGAAACAAAGACATATATATATATATATATATATATATATATATATATATATATATAGTGGGGGAGTGGGGGAGGAATGGGATGTATTTAGGGAATCAGTGATGGATTGCGCAAAAGATGCTTGTGGCATGAGAAGAGTGGGAGGTGGGCTGTTTAGAAAGGGTAGTGAGTGGTGGGATGAAGAAGTAAGAGTATTAGTGAAAGAGAAGAGAGAGGCATTTGGACGATTTTTGCAGGGAAAAAATGCAATTGAGTGGGAGAAGTATAAAAGAAAGAGACAGGAGGTCAAGAGAAAGGTGCAAGAGGTGAAAAAAAGGGCAAATGAGAGTTGGGGTGAGAGACTATCAGTAAATTTTAGGGAGAATAAAAAGATGTTCTGGAAGGAGGTAAATAGGGTGCGTAAGACAAGGGAGCAAATGGGAACTTCAGTGAAGGGCGTAAATGGGGAGGTGATAACAAGTAGTGGTGATGTGAGAAGGAGATGGAATGAGTATTTTGAAGGTTTGTTGAATGTGTCTGATGACAGAGTGGCAGATATAGGGTGTTTTGGTCGAGGTGGTGTGCAAAGTGAGAGGGTTAGGGAAAATGATTTGGTAAACAGAGAAGAGGTAGTAAAAGCTTTGCGGAAGATGAAAGCCGGCAAGGCAGCAGGTTTGGATGGTATTGCAGTGGAATTTATTAAAAAAGGGGGTGACTGTATTGTTGACTGGTTGGTAAGGTTATTTAATGTATGTATGACTCATGGTGAGGTGCCTGAGGATTGGCGGAATGCGTGCATAGTGCCATTGTACAAAGGCAAAGGGGATAAGAGTGAGTGCTCAAATTATAGAGGTATAAGTTTGTTGAGTATTCCTGGTAAATTATATGGGAGGGTATTGATTGAGAGGGTGAAGGCATGTACAGAGCATCAGATTGGGGAAGAGCAGTGCGGTTTCAGAAGTGGTAGAGGATGTGTGGATCAGGTGTTTGCTTTGAAGAATGTATGTGAGAAATACTTAGAAAAGCAAATGGATTTGTATGTAGCATTTATGGATCTGGAGAAGGCATATGATAGAGTTGATAGAGATGCTCTGTGGAAGGTATTAAGAATATATGGTGTGGGAGGCAAGTTGTTAGAAGCAGTGAAAAGTTTTTATCGAGGATGTAAGGCATGTGTACGTGTAGGAAGAGAGGAAAGTGATTGGTTCTCAGTGAATGTAGGTTTGCGGCAGGGGTGTGTGATGTCTCCATGGTTGTTTAATTTGTTTATGGATGGGGTTGTTAGGGAGGTAAATGCAAGAGTCCTGGAAAGAGGGGCAAGTATGAAGTCTGTTGGGGATGAGAGAGCTTGGGAAGTGAGTCAGTTGTTGTTCGCTGATGATACAGCGCTGGTGGCTGATTCATGTGAGAAACTGCAGAAGCTGGTGACTGAGTTTGGTAAAGTGTGTGGAAGAAGAAAGTTAAGAGTAAATGTGAATAAGAGCAAGGTTATTAGGTACAGTAGGGTTGAGGGTCAAGTCAATTGGGAGGTGAGTTTGAATGGAGAAAAACTGGATGAAGTGAAGTGTTTTAGATATCTGGGAGTGGATCTGTCAGCGGATGGAACCATGGAAGCGGAAGTGGATCATAGGGTGGGAGAGGGGGCGAAAATTTTGGGAGCCTTGAAAAATGTGTGGAAGTCGAGAACAGTATCTCGGAAAGCAAAAATGGGTATGTTTGAAGGAATAGTGGTTCCAACAATGTTGTATGGTTGCGAGGCGTGGGCTATGGATAGAGTTGTGCGCAGGAGGATGGATGTGCTGGAAATGAGATGTTTGAGGACAATGTGTGGTGTGAGGTGGTTTGATCGAGTAAGTAACGTAAGGGTAAGAGAGATGTGTGGAAATAAAAAGAGCGTGGTTGAGAGAGCAGAAGAGGGTGTTTTGAAATGGTTTGGTCACATGGAGAGAATGAGTGAGGAAAGATTGACCAAGAGGATATATGTGTCGGAGGTGGAGGGAACGAGGAGAAGAGGGAGACCAAATTGGAGGTGGAAAGATGGAGTGAAAAAGATTTTGTGTGATCGGGGCCTGAACATGCAGGAGGGTGTAAGGAGGGCAAGGAATAGAGTGAATTGGAGCGATGTGGTATACAGGGGTTGACGTGCTGTCAGTGGAGTGAATCAAGGCATGTGTAGCGTCTGGGGTAAACCATGGAAACCTGTGTAGGTATGTATATTTGCGTGTGTGGACGTTGTGTATGTACATGTGTATGGGGGGGGGGTTGGGCCATTTCTTTCGTCTGTTTCCTTGCGCTACCTCGCAAACGCGGGAGACAGCGACAAAGTATAAAAAAAAAAAAAAAAAAAAATATATATATATATATATATATATATATATATATATATATATATATATATATATATACATATATTTTTTTTTTTTCTGAAAACCCATACAAATCTTCACCTTAGCCTCCACAAGATAATGATCAGACATCCCTCCAGTTGCACCTCTCAGCACATTAACATCCAAAAGTCTCTCTTTCGCACGCCTGTCAATTAACACGTAATCCAATAACGCTCTCTGGCCATCTCTCCTACTTACATAAGTATACTTATGTATATCTCGCTTTTTAAACCAGGTATTCCCAATCATCAGTCCTTTTTCAGCACATAAATCTACAAGCTCTTCACCATTTCCATTTACAACACTGAACACCCCATGTATACCAATTATTCCCTCAACTGCCACATTACTCAAATTTGCATTCAAATCACCCATCACTATGACCCGGTCTCGTGCATCAAAACCACTAACACACTCATTCAGCTGCTCCCAAAACACTTGCCTCTCTTGATCTTTCTTCTCATGCCCAGGTGCATATGCACCAATAATCACCCACCTCTCTCCATCAACTTTCAGTTTTACCCATATTAATCGAGAATTTACTTTCTTACACTCTATCACATACTCCCACAACTCCTGTTTCAGGAGTATTGCTACTCCTTCCCTTCCTCTTGTCCTCTCACTAACCCCTGACTTTTCTCCCCAGACATTCCCAAACCACTCTTCCCCTTTACCCTTGAGCTTCGTTTCACTCAGAGCCAAAACATCCAGGTTCCTTTCCTCAAACATACTACCTATCTCTCCTTTTTTCAGAAAAGAAGAGTGAATGTTGGGGTGAAGAGGGTGGTGAGAGTAAGTGAGCTTGAGAAGGAGACCTGTGTGAGGAAGTATCAGGAGAGACTGAGTACAGAATGGAAAAAGGTGAGAATAATGGAAGTAAGGGGAGTGGGGGAGGAATGGGATGTATTTAGGGAATCAGTGATGGATTGCGCAAAAGATGCTTGTGGCATGAGAAGAGTGGGAGGTGGGTTGATTAGAAAGGGTAGTGAGTGGTGGGATGAAGAAGTAAAAGTATTAGTGAAAGAGAAGAGAGAGGCATTTGGACGATTTTAGCAGGGAAAAAATGCAATTGAGTGGGAGATGTATAAAAGAAAGAGACAGGAGGTCAAGAGAAAGGTGCAAGAGGTGAAAAAAAGGGCAAATGAGAGTTGGGGTGAGAGAGTATCATTAAATTTTAGGGAGAATAAAAAGATGTTCTGGAAGGAGGTAAATAAAGTGCGTAAGACAAGGGAGCAAATGGGAACTTCAGTGAAGGGCGCAAATGGGGAGGTGATAACAAGTAGTGGTGATGTGAGAAGGAGATGGAGTGAGTATTTTGAAGGTTTGTTGAATGTGTTTGATGATAGAGTGGCAGATATAGGGTGTTTTGGTCGAGGTGGTGTGCAAAGTGAGAGGGTTAGGGAAAATGATTTGGTAAACAGAGAAGAGGTAGTGAAAGCTTTGCGGAAGATGAAAGCCGGCAAGGCAGCAGGTTTGGATGGAATTGCAGTGGAATTTATTAAAAAGGGGGTGACTGTATTGTTGACTGGTTGGTAAGGTTATTTAATGTATGTGTGACTCATGGTGAGGTGCCTGAGGATTGGCGGAATGCGTGCATAGTGCCATTGTACAAAGGCAAAGGGGATAAGAGTGAGTGCTCAAATTACAGAGGTATAAGTTTGTTGAGTATTCCTGGTAAATTATATGGGAGGGTATTGATTGAGAGGGTGAAGGCATGTACAGAGCATCAGATTGGGGAAGAGCAGTGTGGTTTCAGAAGTGGTAGAGGATGTGTGGATCAGGTGTTTGCTTTGAAGAATGTATGTGAGAAATACTTAGAAAAGCAAATGGATTTGTATGTAGCATTTATGGATCTGGAGAAGGCATATGATAGAGTTGATAGAGATGCTCTGTGGAAGGTATTAAGAATATATGGTGTGGGAGGAAAGTTGTTAGAAGCAGTGAAAAGTTTTTATCGAGGATGTAAGGCATGTGTACGTGTAAGAAGAGAGGAAAGTGATTGGTTCTCAGTGAATGTAGGTTTGCGGCAGGGGTGTGTGATGTCTCCATGGTTGTTTAATTTGTTTATGGATGGGGTTGTTAGGGAGGTAAATGCAAGAGTTTTGGAAAGAGGGGCAAGTATGAAGTCTGTTGGGGATGAGAGAGCTTGGGAAGTGAGTCAGTTGTTGTTCGCTGATGATACAGCGCTGGTGGCTGATTCATGTGAGAAACTGCAGAAGCTGGTGACTGAGTTTGGAAAAGTGTGTGGAAGAAGAAAGTTAAGAGTAAATGTGAATAAGAGCAAGGTTATTAGGTACAGTAGGGTTGAGGGTCAAGTCAATTGGGAGGTGAGTTTGAATGGAGAAAAATTGGAGGAAGTGAAGTGTTTTAGATATCTGGGAGTGGATCTGGCAGCGGATGGAACCATGGAAGCGGAAGTGGATCATAGGGTGGGGGAGGGGGCGAAAATCCTGGGGGCCTTGAAGAATGTGTGGAAGTCGAGAACATTATCTCGGATGTTTTGGAAGGAGGTAAATAAAGTGCGTAAGACAAGGGAGCAAATGTGAACGTCAGTGAAGGGCGCAAATGGGGAGGTGATAACAAGTAGTGGTGATGTGAGAAGGAGATGGAGTGAGCATTTTGAAGGTTTGTTGAATGTGTTTGATGATAGAGTGCCAGATATAGGGTGTTTTGGTCGAGGTGGTGTGTAAAGTGAGAGGGTTAGGGAAAATGATTTGGTAAACAGAGAAGAGGTAGTAAAAGCTTTGCGGAAGATGAAAGCCGGCAAGGCAGCAGGTTTGGATGGTATTGGAGTGGAATCTATTAAAAAAGGGGGTGACTGTATTGATGACTGGTTGGTAAGGTTATATAATGTATGTATGACTCATGGTGAGGTGCCTGAGGATTGGCGTAATGCGTGTATAGTGCCATTGTACAAAGGCAAAGGGGATAAGAGTGAGTGCTCAAATTACAGAGGTATAAGTCTGTTGAGTATTCCTGGTAAATTATATGGGAGGGTATTGATTGAGAGGGTGAAGGCATGTGCAGAGCATCAGATTGGAGAAGAGCATTTTGGCTTCAGAAGTGGTAGAGGATGTGTGGATCAGGTGTTTGCTTTAAAGATTGTATGTGAGAAATACTTAGAAAAGCAAATGGATTTGTATAAAGCATTTATAGATCTGGAGAAGGCATATGATAGAGTTGATAGAGATGCTCTGTGTAAGGTATTAAGAATATATGGTGTGGGAGGCAAGTTGTTAGAAGCAGTGGAAAGTTTTTGTCGAGAATGTAAGGCATGTGTACGTGTAGGAAGAGAGGAAAGTGATTGGTTCTCAGTGAATGTAGGTTTACGGCAGGGGTTTGTGATGTCCCCATGGTTGTTTAATTTGTTTATGGATGGGGATGTTAGAGAGGTGAATGCAAGAGTTTTGGAAAGAGGGGCAAGTATGAAGTCTGTTTTGGATGAGAGAGCTTGGGAAGTGAGTCAGTTGTTGTTCGCTGATGATACAGCGATGGTGGGTGATTCATGTGAGAAACTGCAGAATCTGGAGACTGAGTTTGGTAAAGTGTGTGAAAGGAGAAAGTTAAGAGTAAATGTGAATAAGAGCAAGGTTATTAGGTACAGTAGGGTTGAGGGTCAAGTCAATTGGGAGGTAAGTTTGAATGGAGAAAAACTGGAGGAAGTAAAATGTTTTAGATATCCGGGAGTGGATCTGGCAGCGGATGGAACCATTGAAGCGGAAGTGAATCATAGGGTGGGGGAGGGGGCGAAAATCCTGGGAGCCTTGAAGAATGTGTGGAAGTCGAGAACATTATCTCGGAAAGCAAAAATGGGTATGTTTGAAGGAATAGTGGTTCCAACAATGTTGTATGGTTGCGAGGCGTGGGCTATGGATAGAGTTGTGCGCAGGAGGATGGATGTGCTAGAAATGAGATGTTTGAGGACAATGTGTGGTGTGAGGTGGTTTGATCGAGTAAGTAATGTAAGGGTAAGAGAGATGTGTGGAAATAAAAAGAGCCTGGTTGAGAGAGCAGAAGAGGGTGTTTTGAAATGGTTTGGGCACATGGAGAGAATGAGTGAGGAACGATTGCCCAAGAGGATATATGTGTTGAAGGTGGAGGGAACGAGAAATGGGATACCAAATTGGAGGTGGAAAGATGAAGTGAAAAAGATTTTGAGTGATCGGGGCCCGAACATGGAGGAGGGTGAAAGGAGGGCAAGGAATGGAGTGAATTGGAACGATGTGGTATACCGGGTCGACGTGCTGTCAATGGATTGAATCAGGGCAAAGTGAAGCGTCTGGGGTAAACCATGGAAAGTTGTGTAGGGCCTGGATGTGGAAAGGGAGCTGTGGTTTCTGTGTTTACATGACAGCTAGAGACTGAGTGTGAACGAATGGGGCCTTTGTTGTCGTTTCCTAGCGCTACCTCGCACACATGAGGTGGGAGGGGGTTGTTATTCCATGTGTGGCGAGGTGGCGATGAGAGTCAATAAAGACAGACAGTATGAATTATGTACATGTGTATATATGTACATGTCTGTGTGTATATATATGTATACATTGAAATGTATAGGTATGTACATTTGCGTGTGTGGATGTTTATGTATATACATGTGTATGTGGATGGGTTGGGCCATTCTTTCGTCTGTTTCCTTCCGCTACCTCGCTAACGCGGGAGACAGCGACAAAGCAAAATAAATAGAAATATATATATATATATATATATATATATATATATATATATATATATATATATATATATATATATATATATATATATATATATATATATATATATATATATATATATATTTTTCTTTCTTTTCTTTCAAACTATTCGCCATTTCCCGCATTAGCGAGGTAGCGTTAAGAACAGAGGACCGGGCCTTTGAGGGAATACCCTCACCTGGCCCAATTCTCTGTTCCTTCTTTTGGAAAATTAAAAAAAAAACGAGAGGGGAGGATTTCCAGCCCCCCGCTCCCTCCCCTTTTAGTCGCCTTCTACAACACGCAGGGAATACGTGGGAAGTATTCTTTCTCCCCTATCCCCAGGGAATATAATATTATACATAATATTAAATTTGAATAATGACCTTTACATTATACTCCCAAATAATTTGGGAAAATTTAAAGTTTCACTTTCATGTAATCAATCATGTACCAAAACCATCTTCTCAAAATTTCTACCCTGGACATTCTATTTTCATTCTTTTATTGCTATTGTACAACCCTAGAACTCCTTGCTGATACTGCTCTCACTTCAAAGTTGTGTTATACTCAGTGAATTCTTTGATAAAACTGTACTTTTTCTTTAACTGATGATACAGCCTTACTAAAGGTGACTCTTCACTTACTCTGTAACCTCAAGCAGGAAGGATCCAGCAACAACAACTTTTATGTAGAGACCACAAACAAATATATTAGATTTCATAAAAAAATATCTTGAACCAGATATGTTGATATATATCAATGAATGCAGTAGAAATTAAAGAATTAAAATAATTTATGCAGTAACTTGCACTAAGAATGCTGGCAAAAACAGCAAAGGCCATTATGAAAGAATTCATACAAATTCTATGGATATACTAACATGCAAGTGACTAAGATGATCAAGCCTACCCATACAAACTTACAAACTATCACCTAATATAAAACCCAAAAATACATAATGAAAAAGATAAACATAAAGTTGAAAACAACTGTGTTACTGTGTTCCTCCATTGGCCAAAAATCTGAACTTGGATCTTGCGGAATTTCTACTGGGGTTACCATCACAAACTCCACTTGCCAGGCAAAGCAAATCTGGTCTTGGTTCAAACTGTCATACTGCCCATGATATGTACTACTGTATAACCCTGATTTTAGGGACAGAAGGGGGGGGGGTCCATAAATGCTGACTCCCCATTAAATACAGATGTTTCATTATAATGTATCATGCAAAGCACACCAGCAACCACATCTAATGGTCAGAAGTTACACTAACAAACAAATTAATTCACCAGAGTGTAGCTTATTCAACTTTAGCTTTTGCACAGCACTCAAATTCACTTGTTTTCACACCACTATCTTTAGTGGCCATGGTTGCTTAGTTTTGTTTACTTTATATGCTAATTAAGCAAAAAGAAACACTGACATGAAAGTAAAGTCTGTGCATTATCAATGATGTTGCTGCCAACTGGGCTGGAGAAGGGCCTGGCTCATGTGTGAAATGTAAGACTGAGTCTATTTCAATACAGACTACTTTCTTAGGACTTGCAGATGGCATCCATTGTTTCTTAAGTCCAATGAATCAAGGTTTTACCGAATTTGTTCCTCTTAAAATATCAAAAATTAAACATTTGTATGACAGAAGGGTAAAAGAGTTCTGCAGAGAACATACTAATTCAAACCATAAAGAAAGTGAGTTCAGTTCATTCCATTACTTCCTTCAAGAGGTTGTATATGAATAATAAATATTAAGTACAAGTGACTTCAAAGAAATATCTTGATTTTATACGTACCAAATCCAGCATTCAGGAAGACTATTCCTATGCTTCACACCTTCACATAGCTAGTCACTCAAAAACTACTTTTGACCAATACTGAAATACATTTTTCAATTACATTACTTTTTATAACATAACTATAATTTTAAGTTAAACAGAAGACTACTTCTCTACTAAATATCATAAAAAGTCAACAATCTTAGCTGAGATATGAACATGTGGCAATGCTTATCCCTAAGTACTTCATTTACAGTTATATATATATATATATATATATATATATATATATATATATATATATATATATATATATATATATATATATATATATATATATATACATATATATATATATATATATATATATATATATATATATATATATATATATATATATATATATATATATATATATATATATACATATATATATATATATATATATATATATATATATATGTATATATATATATATATATATATATATATATATATATATATATATATATATATATATATATATATATATATATATATATATATATATATATATATATATATAAAACTAGAGGGGACGGGAGCGGGGGGCCGGAAATCCTCCCCTCCTTGTATTAACTTTCTAAAATGGGAAACAGAAGAAGGAGTCACGCGGGGAGTGATCATCCTCCTCGAAGGCTCAGAGTGGGGTGCCTAAATGTGTGTGGATGTAACCAAGATGTGAAAAAAGGAGAGATAGGTAGTATGTTTGAGGAAAGGAACCTGGATGTTTTGGCTCTGAGTGAAACGAAGCTCAAGGGTAAAGGGGAAGAGTGGTTTGGAAATGTCTGGGGAGTGAAATCAGGGGTTAGTGAGAGGACAAGAGCAAGGGAAGGAGTAGCAATACTCCTGAAACAGGAGTTGTGGGAGTATGTGATAGAATGTAAGAAAGTAAATTCTCGATTAATATGGGTAAAATTGAAAGTTGATGGAGAGAGGTGGGTGATTATTGGTGCATATGCACCTGGGCATGAGAAGAAAGATCATGAGAGGCAAGTGTTTTGGGAGCAGCTGAATGAGTGTGTTAGCGGTTTTGATGCACGAGACCGGGTTATAGTGATGGGTGATTTGAATGCAAAGGTGAGTAATGTGGCAGTTGAGGGAATAATTGGTATGCATGGGGTGTGCAGTGTTGTAAATGGAAATGGTGAAGAGCTTGTAGATTTATGTGCTGAAAAAGGACTGATGATTGGGAATACCTGGTTTAAAAAGCGAGATATACATAAGTATACTTATGTAAGTAGGAGAGATGGCCAGAGAGCGTTATTGGATTACGTGTTAATTGACAGGCGTGCGAAAGAGAGACTTTTGGATGTTAATGTGCTGAGAGGTGCAACTGGAGGGATGTCTGATCATTATCTTGTGGAGGCTAAGGTGAAGATTAGTATGGGTTTTCAGAAAAGAGGAGTGAATGTTGGGGTGAAGAAGGTGGTGAGAGTAAGTGAGCTTGGGAAGGAGAACTGTGTGGGGAAGTACCAGGAGAGATTGTGTACAGAATGGAAAAAGGTGAGAACAATGGAAGTAAGGGGAGTGGGGGAGGAATGGGATGTATTTAGGGAATCAGTGTTGGATGGCGCAAAAGATGCTTGTGGCATGAGAAGAGTGGGAGGTGGGCTGTTTAGAAAGGGTAGTGAGTGGTGGGATGAAGAAGTAAGAGTATTAGTGAAAGAGAAGAGAGAGGCATTTGGACGATTTTTGCAGGGAAAAAATGCAATTGAGTGGGAGAAGTATAAAAGAAAGAGACAGGAGGTCAAGAGAAAGGTGCAAGAGGTGAAAAAAAGGGCAAATGAGAGTTGGGGTGAGAGACTATCAGTAAATTTTAGGGAGAATAAAAAGATGTTCTGGAAGGAGGTAAATAGGGTGCGTAAGACAAGGGAGCAAATGGGAACTTCAGTGAAAGGCGTAAATGGGGAGGTGATAACAAGTAGTGGTGATGTGAGAAGGAGATGGAATGAGTATTTTGAAGGTTTGTTGAATGTGTCTGATGACAGAGTGGCAGATATAGGGTGTTTTGGTCGAGGTGGTGTGCAAAGTGAGAGGGTTAGGGAAAATGCTTTGGTAAACAGAAAAGAGGTAGTAAAAGCTTTGCGGAAGATGAAAGCCGGCAAGGCAGCAGGTTTGGATGGTATTGCAGTGGAATTTATTAAAAAAGGGGGTGACTGTATTGTTGACTGGTTGGTAAGGTTATTTAATGTATGTATGACTCATGGTGAGGTGCCTGAAGATTGGCGGAATGCGTGCATAGTGCCATTGTACAAAGGCAAAGGGGATAAGAGTGAGTGCTCAAATTACAGAGGTATAAGTTTGTTGAGTATTCCTGGTAAATTATATGGGAGGGTATTGATTGAGAGGGTGAAGGCATGTACAGAGCATCAGATTGGGGAAGAGCAGTGCGGTTTCAGAAGTGGTAGAGGATGTGTGGATCAGGTGTTTGCTTTGAAGAATGTATGTGAGAAATACTTAGAAAAGCAAATGGATTTGTATGTAGCATTTATGGATCTGGAGAAGGCATATGATAGAGTTGATAGAGATGCTCTGCGGAAGGTATTAAGAATATATGGTGTGGGAGGCAAGTTGTTAGAAGCAGTGAAAAGTTTTTATCGAGGATGTAAGGCATGTGTACGTGTAGGAAGAGAGGAAAGTGATTGGTTCTCCGTGAATGTAGGTTTGCGGCAGGGGTGTGTGATGTCTCCATGGTTGTTTAATTTGTTTATGGATGGGGTTGTTAGGGAGGTAAATGCAAGAGTCCTGGAAAGAGGGGCAAGTATGAAGTCTGTTGGGGATGAGAGAGCTTGGGAAGTGAGTCAGTTGTTGTTCGCTGATGATACAGCGCTGGTGGCTGATTCATGTGAGAAACTGCAGAAGCTGGTGACTGAGTTTGGTAAAGTGTGTGGAAGAAGAAAGTTAAGAGTAAATGTGAATAAGAGCAAGGTTATTAGGTACAGTAGGGTTGAGGGTCAAGTCAATTGGGAGGTGAGTTTGAATGGAGAAAAACTGGATGAAGTGAAGTGTTTTAGATATCTGGGAGTGGATCTGTCAGCGGATGGAACCATGGAAGCGGAAGTGGATCATAGGGTGGGGGAGTGGGCGAAAATTTTGGGAGCCTTGAAAAATGTGTGGAAGTCGAGAACATTATCTCGGAAAGCAAAAATGGGTATGTTTGAAGGAATAGTGGTTCCAACAATGTTGTATGGTTGCGAGGCGTGGGCTATGGATAGAGTTGTGCGAACAGGATGGATGTGCTGGAAATGAGATGTTTGAGGACAATGTGTGGTGTGAGGTGGTTTGATCGAGTAAGTAACGTAAGGGTAAGAGAGATGTGTGGAAATAAAAAGAGCGTGGTTGAGAGAGCAGAAGAGGGTGTTTTGAAATGGTTTGGGCACATGGAGAGAATGAGTGAGGAAAGATTGACCAAGAGGATATATGTGTCGGAAGTGGAGGGAACGAGGAGAAGAGGGAGACCAAATTGGAGGTGGAAAGATGGAGTGAAAAAGATTTTGTGTGATCGGGGCCTGAACATGCAGGAGGGTGTAAGGAGGGCAAGGAATAGAGTGAATTGGAGCGATGTGGTATACAGGGGTTGACGTGCTGTCAGTGGAGTGAATCAAGGCATGTGAAGCGTCTGGGGTAAACCATGGAAAGCTGTGTAGGTATGTATATTTGCGTGTGTGGACGTGTGTATGTACATGTGTATGGGGGGGGGGGCATTTCTTTCGTCTGTTTCCTTGCGCTACCTCGCAAACGCGGGAGACAGCGACAAAGTATAAAGAAAAAAAAAAATATATATATATATATATATATATATATATATATATATATATATATATATATATATATATATATATATTCTTTTTTTTTTTTTTTTTTTTTGCTTTGTCGCTGTCTCATGCGTTTGCGAGGTAGCGCAAGGAAACAGACGAAAGAAATGGCCCAACCCCCCCCCTCCAATACACATGTATATACATACGTCCACACACGCAAATATACATACCTACACAGCTCTCCATGGTTTACCCCAGACGCTTCACATGCCTTGATTCAATCCACTGACAGCACGTCAACCCCGGTATACCACATCGATCCAATTCACTCTATTCCTTGCCCTCCTTTCACCCTCCTGCATGTTCAGGCCCCGATCACACAAAATCTTTTTCACTCCATCTTTCCACCTCCAATTTGGTCTCCCTCTTCTCCTCGTTCCCTCCAACTCCGACACATATATCCTCTTGGTCAATCTTTCCTCACTCATTCTCTCCATGTGCCCAAACCATTTCAAAACACCCTCTTCTGCTCTCTCAACCACGCTCTTTTTATTTCCACACATCCCTCTTACCCTTACGTTACTTACTTGATCAAACCACCTCACACCACACATTGTCCTCAAACATCTCATTTCCAGCACATCCATCCTCCTGCGCACAACTCATTCCATAGCCCACGCCTCGCAACCATACAACATTGTTGGAACCACTATTCCTTCAAACATACCCAGTTTTGCTTTCCGAGATAATGTTCTCGACTTCCACACATTCTTCAAGGCTCCCAGAATTTTCGCCCCCTCCCCCAAACTATGATCCACTTCCGCTTCCATGGTTCCATCCGCTAACAGATCCACTCCCAGATATCTAAAACACTTCACTTCCTCCAGTTTACTCCATTCAAACTCACCTCCCAATTGACTTGACCCTGAACCCTACTGCACCTAATAACCTTGCTCTTATTCACATTTACTCTTAACTTTCTTCTTTCACACACTTTACCAAACTCAGTCACCAGCTTCTGCAGTTTCTCACATGAATCAGCTAGCAGCTCTGTATCATCAGCGAACAACAACTGACTCACTTCCCAAGCTCTCTCATTCCCAACAGACTTCATACTTGCCCCTCTTTCCAAAACTCTTGCATTCACCTCCCTAACAACCCCATCCATAAACAAATTAAACAACCATGGAGACATGACACACCCCTGCCGCAAACCTACATTCACGGAGAACCAATCACTTTCCTCTCTTCCTACACGTACACATGCCTTACATCCTCGATAAAAACTTTTCACTGCTTCTAACAACTTTCCTCCCACACCATATATTCTTAATACCTTCCACAGAGCATCTCTATCAACTCTATCATATGCCTTCTCCAGATCCATAAATGCTACATACAAATCCATTTGCTTTTCTAAGTATTTCTCACATACATTCTTCAAAGCAAATACCTGATCCACACATCCTCTACCACTTCTGAAACCACACTGCTCTTCCCCAATCTGATGCTCTGTACATGCCTTCACCCTCTCAATCAATATCCTCCCATATAATTTACCAGGAATACTCAACAAACTTATACCTCTGTAATTTGAGCACTCACTCTTATCCCCTTTGCCTTTGTACAATGGCACTATGCATGCATTCCGACCATCCTCAGGCACCTCACCATGAGTCATACATACATTAAATAACCTTACCAACCAATCAACAATACAGTCACCCCCTTTTTTAATAAATTCCACTGCAATACCATCCAAACCTGCTGCCTTGCCGGCTTTCATCTTCCGCAAAGCTTTTACTACCTCTTTTCTGTTTACCAAATCATTTTCCCTAACCCTATATATATATATATTTTTTTTTTCTTTTTTTTGCCGATGTCTCCCGAGTTTGCGAGGTAGCGCAAGGAAACAGACGAAAGAAATGGCCCAACCCACCCCATACACATGTATAAATAATACGTCCACACACGCAAATATACATACCTACACAGCTTTCCATGGTTTACCCCAGACGCTTCACATGCCCCGATTCAGTCCACTGACATCACGTCAACCTCGGTATACCACATCGATCCAATTCACTCTATTCCTTGCCCTCCTTTCACCCTCCTGCATGTTTAGGCCCCGATCACTCAAAATCTTTTTCACTCCATCTTTCCACCTCAAATTTGGTCTCCCACTTCTCCTCGTTTCCTCCACCTCTGACACATATATCATCTTTTTCAATCTTTCCTCACTCATTCTCTCCATGTGACCAAACCATTTGAAAACGCCCTCTTCTGCTCTCTCAACCACGCTCTTTTTATTTCCACACATCTCTCTTACCCTTACATTACTTACTCGATCAAACCACCTCACACCACATATTGTCCTCAAACATCTCATTTCCAGCACATCCACCCTCCTGCGCACAACTCTATCCATAGCCCACGCCTCGCAACCATACAACATTGTTGGAACCACTATTCCTTCAAACATACCCATTTTTGCTTTCCGAGATAATGTTCTCGACTTCCACACATTCTTTAAGGCTCTCAGAATTTTCGCCCCCTCCCCCACCCTATGATTCACTTCCGCTTCTATGGTTCCATCCGCTGCCAGATCCACTCCCAGATATCTAAAACACTTTACTTCCTCTAGTTTTTCTCCATTCAAACTTACCTCCCAATTGACTTGACCCTCAACCCTACTGTACCTAATAACCTTGCTCTTATTCACATTTACTATTAACTTTCTTCTTTCACACACTTTACCAAACTCAGTCACCAGCTTCTGCAGTTTCTCACATGAATCAGCCACCAGCGCTGTATCATCAGCGAACAACAACTGACTCCCTTTCCAAGCTCTCTCATCCATAACAGACTGCATACTTGCCCCTCTTTCCAAAACTCTTGCATTCACCTCCCTAACAACCCCATCCATAAACAAATTAAAGAACCATGGAGACATCACAAACCCCTGCCGCAAACCTACATTCACTGAGAACCAATCACTTTCCTCTCTTCCTACATGTACACATGCCTTACATCCTCGATAAAAACTTTTCACTGCTTCTAACAACTTGCCTCCCACACCATATATTCATAGTACCTTCCACAGAGCATCTCTATCAACTCTATCATATGCCTTCTCCAGATCCATAAATGCTACATACAAATCCATTTTTTTTCCTAAGTATTTCTCACATACATTCTTCATAGCAAACGCCTGATCCACAGATCCTCTACCACTTCTGAAACCACACTGCTCTTCCCCAATCTGATGCTCTGTACATGCCTTCACCCTCTCAATCAATACCCTCCCATATAATTTCCCAGGAATACTCAACAAACTTATACCTCTGTAATTTGAGCACTCACTTTTATCCCCTTTGCCTTTGTACAATGGCACTATGCAAGCATTCCGCCAATCCTCAGGCAACTCACCATGAATCATACATACATTAAATAACCTTACGAACCAGTCAGCAATACAGTCACTCCCTTTTTTGATAAATTCCACTGCAATACCATCCAAACCTGCTGCCTTGCCAGCTTTTATCTTCCGTAAAGCTTTTACTACCTCTTCTCTATTTACCAAATCATTTTCCCTAATCCTCTCACTTTGCACACCACCTCGACCAAAACACCCTATATCTGGCACTCTATCATCAAACACATTCAACAAACCTTCAAAATACTCACTCCATCTCCTTCTCACATCACCACTACTTGTTATCACCTCACCATTAGCCCCCTTCACTGAAGTTCCCATTTGCTCCCATGTCTTACTCACTTTATTTACCTCCTTTCAAAACATCTTTTTATTCTCCCTGAAATTTAATGATGCTCTCTCACCCCAACTCTCATTTGCCCTCAGGTATTCCCACTCACCAGTCCTATTTCAGCACATAAATCTACAAGCCCTTCACCGTTTCCATTTACAACACTGGACACCCACGTATACCAGTTATTCCCTCAACTGCCACATTACTCACCTTTGCGTGCAAATCACCCATCACTATAATGTGGTGTCGTGCATCAAAACTACTAACGCACTCACTCAGCTGCTTCCAAAACACTTGCCTTTCATGATCTTTCTTCTCATGCCAAGGTGAATATGCACCAATTATATATATATATATATATATATATATATATATATATATATATATATATATATATATATATATATATATATATATATATATATATATATATATATATATATATATATATATATATATATATATATATATATATATATATATATATATATATATATATATATATATATATATATATATATATATATATATATATATATATATATATATATATATATATATAAGAATAAGAGCAAGGTTATTAGGTACAGTAGGGTTGAGGGTCAAGTCAATTGGGAGGTGAGTTTGAATGGAGAAAAACTGGAGGAAGTGAAGTGTTTTAAATATCTGGGAGTGGATCTGGCAGCGGATGGAAACATGGAAGCGGAAGTGGATCATAGGGTGGGGGAGGGGGCGAAAATTCTGGGAGCCTTGAAGAATGTGTGGAAGTCGAGAACATTATCTCGGAAAGCAAAAATGGGTATGTTTGAAGGAATAGTGGCTCCAACAATGTTGTATGGTTGCGAGGCGTGGACTATGGATAGAGTTGTGCGCAGGAGGATGGATGTGCTGGAAATGAGATGTTTGAGGACAATGTGTGGTGTGAGGTGGTTTGATCGAGTAATTAACGTAAGGGTAAGAGAGATGTGTGGAAATAAAAAGAGCGTGGTTGAGAGAGCAGAAGAGGGTGTTTTGAAATGGTTTGGTCACATGGAGAGAATGAGTGAGGAAAGATTGACCAAGAGGATATATGTGTCGGAGGTGGAGGGAACGAGGAGAAGAGGGAGACCAAATTGGAGGTGGAAAGATGGAGTGAAAAAGATTTTGTGTGATCGGGGCCTGAACATGCAGGAGGGTGAAAGGAGGGCAAGGAATAGAGTGAATTGGAGCGATGTGGTATACCGGGGCTGACGTGCTGTCAGTGGATTGAATCAAGGCATGTGAAGCGTCTGGGGTAAACCATGGAAAGCTGTGTAGGTATGTATATTTGCGTGTGTGGACGTATGTATATACATGTGTATGGGGGTGGGTTGGGCCATTTCTTTCGTCTGTTTCCTTGCGCTACCTCGGAAACGCGGGAGACAGCGGAAAAAAAAAAAAAAAAAAAAATATATATATATATATATATATATATATATATATATATATATATATATAGATAGATAGATAGATAGATAGATAGATAGATAGACAGAGATAGTCCGTGATGATAGTATGAACATTAAATCGCACTTCAGTAGTTCATACAATTTTATTCAACATGTTAATTTTCTATACATGTGGCATAACATGTTTCCCGGAGACAGTCCACCTCATTAGGTGCCAGTACTTGACAAAGTTATTTAAATCCCAACATCACATTTAAGTCCTTCCGTCCAGCATCAACCAGTACAGACCTACCAGTGTACAGATTGGTACTGGACGGCGGGAAGCAAGTGTGATGTACATAAGTGGTAAAGCATATTCCATATAATTATAAATTAAGCCCTATAATAAATATACTTGATTATAAGAGTACTTTACTTATATACAAAACTATCACGCCATTATATTGTATACGGTCACTTCCCCCTGTTCAGTCGACCCTTCAATGTTCCTCATAAATTACCATCACACCAAAATATTTACTCACTCTTCTGTTCAGTCGAGCCCTTGATGTCCTGGAAGGACCATCATTCCATGATGTTTACACCCATAGCCCAGGCTTCAGCCCACCCCTTGATGCCCTCCTAAATACCTCTCACGCCCTAAATATTGTCGACAATCGCTACCACCCGTCCTATCCTCCTCCTCCTCACACTGCAGTCCACTCCCCGATGCCCTGTGCTTCTTCAGAGACTTTTCTGCGCTACTAAATCAACTGGTAATACTCTGGCGCTATTTCCTGAAGCCACTCGGGATCTATTTTTGTCACAGTCCGGAGGTAGTTGTGCCTGGACAGGATGCATTCGTTGTACAGTACGAGTGATGCTTCCTTGTCAACACAGCTGGACGGGTGGATTTTGGTAGTACGTTCCTGTGGCAGTGTGTGGAAGTATTCACCTCTCACATGGTAGGCAGTTTGCCTGAAGAAGCCGGACAGCAGGCTCTTCTTTATGTTGGTATAGTAATCCTTTGATGTTGGACTTGTAGAGAATCGCTTGAGATGCATTCTGTCCATTACCCCTTGGAGCTGATGCCGAACTCTGTTAGCCTGTCTGAGCGATGAGACGTTGAGGAAGTTGTTAGTGCACCATTTAGGGTCCATCCTGCTCCGCTGGTACTCCTGGAAGACGTTCAGTAATGTGAAGTGGTCGCCCTGACTGTCCTCGAAGAAACGTTTTCTGTCGTCTGCGGCTTTTCTGGCAGCATAAGGTCTGATGAAGCATTGCGGTACGCTGAGCATGGCGCAGATTGAGAGGATCTCGTTGGAGCATTTGTAATAGCAGGAGCTAATGATGCTCTTGGAGAGCAGAGGATCAACTGGGAACTTGGCCATGATCCTGCCAAGGTCCGTCACATTCTCCTCTCCGTCAATGGCTCCCAATGATCTAAGCACTTCAACGGCTGAAATGAATGCTCCAGGATACGGCTGGTCAAGGAAGTCAAATCGAAGTAAGTCCTTAATGCCGCACATTTTCATCTGCAGTACGTATTTCTCCAGGTTACATCTCAGGATTTCGGGCGTCGTGTTTTCCTCGAAGTTTTCAAAGTCCTCCTCGGAGTATAAGCGGAAGCATTTGCCTGGCCTGGTCCTACCAGCACGTCCAGCACGTTGCTGTGCTGAGGCCTTGCTAATCTGGCACTCTATCAAGGATTCCATGCGGCTTCTGGGATCGAACCTGTTTTGCTTCATCTATCCGGAGTCTACAACGTAGGTAATGCCTTCAATAGTCAAGGATGTCTCGGCAACGTTGGTAGAAACTACGACTTTTCGACCGATCCTCCTGTTTGGTCCGTTCCGTGGGGCTGGTTTGAATACAAGCTGTTGCTCCTGTGCTGGTAGGGCAGCGTATAGGGGTATGCATTCCAGATCTCCCACTGCCTGCCCGAGCCGCTCTACCCCTTTCCTGATTCGGGTGCAAGCATCTTCAATCTGCTCTTGACCAGGGAGGAACAACAGGACATCCCCGCTTTCTTCATGAGCGTGGATCTATATCACGGTGTCCACTGCTACGGCTAGGAAATCCCGGACTTCCTCGTAAGCATAGAACACTTGAACCGGATGCTTACGACCAGGGATATGCAAGAGTGGGGCATTGTTAAAGTAGCGCTGAAACTTGCCGGCATCAAGGGTGGCTGACATTACCACCAATTTGAGATCCTCTCTTTTTCTGAGAGCATCTTTCACCGTGGCAAGCAGCAAGTCCGTCTCTACTGTACGCTCGTGTGCTTCGTCAATGATAACAACCTGGTACCTGCTCAGGAGTGGGTCCCTCATAGTGTCTCTGTTCAACCAGCCATCACTGGTGAACTTCAGGACGGTTTTAGGACTGCAAAAGTCTTCAAAGCGCACGCTTTAACCCACCTCCTCACCAAGCTTCACTCCTAACTCTTGAGCCACACGTTCTGAAACGGACATTGCTGCCATTCTCCTGGGCTGGGTACACACAACCATTTTGTCGCCGACGAAACTCGCGTAGTCCAAACACCACTTGGGGACCTGAGTCGTTTTCCCTGATCCTGTTTCTCCTACCAGCACGATGACTTGATGTTCACTTAGATACTCAGCAAATTTATCATAGTACTCCCATATGGGCAGGTGGTTTACACCTCGTTTCCTTTGTGCCCATTGTGCTGCCACCTCTCGTGCAGAGGGTTTTACTGCCATATACACCGGAAAGGAATCCATTTCCCTGACCCTGTTGTCCGTCTCTACCAGTGTTACCTTCTCTTCTGTCTTCGACAGCTCACTTTCACTAACTAAAATCTCTTCTGCATTGCTGCTCTCAGAGTCCTGGCTCTTCAGCTCTTCCTCTTCAATCTCAGAGCTCATCTCATCCTGATCTTCAATCTCAGAGCTCATCTCATCCTGATCTTCAATCTCAGAGCTCAGTTCCTCTACCTTATCCTCAATTTCAGAGCTCGCGTCCTCTACATTATCTTCAATCTCAGAGCTTATGTCTTCACCTTCAATCTCAGAGCTCCCGTCTTCGTCATCATCTTGAATCTCAGAGCTCACATCCGCTTCCTCTTCAACGTCAGAACTCACCTCTTCAATCTCAGAGCTCACGTCCTTTTCATCATCTTCAATCTCAGAACTCATATCCTCGTCCTCCTCTTCAACGTCAGAACTCACGTCTTCTACCTTATCTTCAGTTTCAGAGCTCACGTCTTCCACATCGATTTCAGAGTTCCCATCTTCTTCATCTTCAATCTCAGAGCTTACGTCCCCTACCTCATCTTCAGTCTCAGAGCTTACGTCCCCTACCTCATCTTCAATCTCAGAGATTACGTCCCCTACCTCATCTTCAATCTCAGAGCTTACGTCTTCCACATCTTTAGTCTCAGAGCTCCCATCCTCTTTCTCATCTTCAGTCTCAGAACTCACTTTTTCCTCCTCATGGTCGACGTCAGAGCTCTTTTCCTGTTCTTCAGCTGCACTCACAGACCTCACTCCTGTCCCCTCTGTGAGTTCCTCTCCGCGGGACTCCAGCAACGGTTTGTTCAGTTTGCGACATTTCATAATCTCATTCCTGAAGCAGTACACGCCAAACAGCACCACTGAGAGCGCAACCATCTTCACAAACACTCGGAACAAGGAGACAAAATCCTGGTTCACTTATAAGTTCACTTTGGAGTGAGATCTTTGACGGAGCTGTGCTGCCTACAGCACAGCCTAGCAAAGGGTGATCTTTGCTGTCGTGCAGTAACCTCATGAGGGCGGAGTCCGGCTACACTTTCTTTACCGAGGAAAAGATCTCTGCACTAATAGACAACTGTCCTAGCAACACTTATATGAGATGAATAGATGGATGCTCTAATGATCGAAAATATACAAGTGTTAGAAGGACTGACAACTATATACATTTGGTTAGCCAATCTTCATATGACTGGGGCTATTGTTCCCTCTCATTGATTCATTTTTCAAGATTAAGGAAAGTTGTAATAAAAATATTGTATTGAGTTTCTCCGTTGGCGTCAGGGTAAACACCCATCCCCCCCGAAGCTTGGTTGCCTTTCCGTGGTGGGGGGGACTTCATGGATTGGGCAGTAGCAACCATCGTTGGTTGCATCTGTTCAATCCATGAACGAAAAACCAAGCATCTTGAACGTAACTGTCGTATAAATTCACTTGGTGTCAAAATTGACGCGAAAGAGGTTGTCTCAATTTTGTCAGAAATGTATGTGCGTTTCGGCCTGATGGCGGGAGTCGGTTTGGCGCTGTGGTCATGAGGGAATACGAGCAACCGTCCCAGAAGTAGCTACAGTGAGGCCCAGCAGCTGTCCCTAATACTGTGGAAGGCACTCATGTAAGGTGTGCAGTGAGACGCAGCAGTAACAAGGGAAACGGACAACCAAAACAGCAACCTTGATCATCAGGAGGCTATCCAATGCTCAGAGTAGATAAGGACAATTATTGTATGGCTTCGCTCAGAGGATGAAAATCTTAGACGTGAAAATCAACAAGTAAAATAACTAGTACTTAGTGGTAGTGAAGTGGAATTACCGTATTTCTGTGGTCTTAATAGTAAAACGAAACTTTTCGTTTTCTCCATCAATCTAGAGGTGTTGTAGACCATCATTCTTAAGGTTGTAAGGTAATGGTAACTTCAAGGTTATGACCTCAGCAAATTTGTGATGGAAAGTGCAGGAAATGTGGTAATGCATATAATATAAATTATATAGTTGTATAATAAATGTTTGTTAAAATTTTGTCTCCTCTGTTCCCGTTCATTAATTCAAATACAGGTAAGTTTTCTCTCTAACGAGGTGGGATAAGCTACGTGCACTCGGCTTGTAAATGTGGTGACTTTCCCTTCATTACCACAATGTTGACCTGAACTGAAGATGTAGAATTCCGTAGACGAAACTAAGATAGGAAATCAATCTACATCAAAAATTGAATGTATGTATCTTTAGATGGACATAAAACAAACGGACGGAGGGGCACACTGGATCAAATGGATTTCAGTATCACCACTTAAAGTAGGCCTTTCAACTAGTTGTGGCTTTAAAGCAAACTTTTTCTAGCCAAGGTTTAGTTAGCACCTAAACTAATCCCCACGACCTTACCTTAAGAAATATTTTCAGAAGGTACTGTCTGAACATATTTCTAAGGTAAGGTCATTTAGGTTTGGTTTAGATGCTACCTAACCTAGGCTAAAAAAAGTTTCCTTTGCTTCAGAGCCCCAACTACGTAGACGGGCTACTGTTGATATTAAACAGTAACAGAAAGGTGATAAAACTGAGATGAAATGAATAAAAATATAGAAAGGGTCAGTTGAAAGTTGAAGTATTTACTAAATACAGTTTTTGACAGATCCAAATGCATCCTAAAGTCAGTCACTTAAATCACAATGCTGAATATTGTTTTAATTGTTGGAACTAGTTACAGGAAGTAAAAATATCAAACTTAAAGGGATGCCATTACAATAACTTTATATACCTGTATAGGATCTCTTAAACTTCTTTTCCCTAAAGCTGAATGGATTTAAGTCGTTTAATCTATTCTCTGAATTTGTTTCTCAGACCAGTAATCATCTTTGGAGATTACCTCAGTAATTTCTCCATTCAATGTCTTCCTTTTCAAATTAGTTGACGACCACAGCAGTACAATATCCAAGCTGGGATGGCTATGTTTTGGGAAGGCGAGAGGTCAGGTTATGCAAGAATGTTAGAAATGGCTTCCATCAGTTTCTACCCTATCTACTCTAAAAATTTTTGGTTATTAGAACTTAAAGATTTATGAGTAAATAATACTGAAAGTTGGTTTAAAGTTGCCTGACCCAACATAACAACACCTTGGTAATGGTGACCTGATGAAGGATACTGAACCTAACCAAACCTATATTAACACCTGACTAGTGATTATATGATCAAGGATGACTTAGCTATCCTAACTTTAACGTTAAGCTCTATCTCACTTTCCTTAACCTTCATTTTAAGGATAACATCAAAAGGGAAAACTCTTTAACATCGACGATAACATATTCTATGTACTCAAGTGATTAAAGTGGGTGGAGCCGTCCCAACATTACTTAGCAAAAATGGGACTGGATAAGCAACACAAACGTATTAGGCTTTTATAATTTCTATTTTCATCTTCTGTTTGATTTTGATGAAGAACAAATTTGATTATTACTTGAAAACTTATTGTCCTCTAGATGTAATTTGATTTACTAATTTCTCAATGTAATAGATACAGAGGTTTTCACCACTATTCAGCATTTTATCTTTCTTTGATAAGCACCTCTTTTGTACGTATAATCCACTCCTGCCATTTTATTGATATCTGCACACACACACACACACACACACACACACACACACAAACACACACACACACACACACACATACAAACACACACATATACATATATATATATACATATATATATATATATATATATATATATATATATATATATTTTTTTTTTTTTTTTTTTTGTCGCTGTCTCCCGCGTTTGCGAGGTTGCGCAAGGAAACAGACGAAAGAAATGGCCCAACCCACCCCCATACACATATATATACATACGTCCACACATGCAAATATACATACCTACACAGCTTTCCATGGTTTACCCCAGACGCTTCACATGCCTTGATTCAATCCACTGACAGCACGTCCGGTATACCACATCGCTCCAATTCACTCTATTCCTTGCCCTCCTTTCACCCTCCTGCATGTTCAGGCCCCGATCACACAAAATCTTTTTCACTCCATCTTTCCACCTCCAATTTGGTCTCCCTCTTCTCCTCGTTCCCTCCACCTCCGACACATATATCCTCTTGGTCAATCTTTCCTCACTCATTCTCTCCATGTGCCCAAACCATTTCAAAACACCCTCTTCTGCTCTCTCAACCACGCTCTTTTTATTTCCACACATCTCTCTTACCCTTACGTTACTTACTCGATCAAACCACCTCACACCACACATTGTCCTCAAACATCTCATTTCCAGCACATCCATCCTCCTGCGCACAACTCTATCCATAGCCCACGCCTCGCAACCATAAAACATTGTTGGAACCACTATTCCTTCAAACATACCCATATATATATATATATATATATATATATATATATATATATATATATATATATATATATATATATATATATATATATATATATATATATATATATATATATATTTTTATTTTTTATTTCGTACTATTCGCCATTTCCCATGTCAGCGAGGTAGCGTTAAGAACAGAGGAATGGGCCTTTGTGGGAACATCCTCACCTGGCCCCCTTCTCTGTTCCTTCTTTTGGAAAATTGAAAAAAAAGAGAGGGGAGGATTTCCAGCCACCCGCTCCCTCCCCTTTTAGTCGCCTTCTACGACACGCAGGGAATACGTGGGAAGTATATATATATATATATATATATATATATATATATATATATATATATATATATATATATATATATATATATATATATATATATATATATATATATATATATATATATATATATATATATATATATATATATATATATATATATATTCGTTCCACTCAGAGCCAAAACACCCAGGTTCCTTTCCTCAAATATACTACCTATCTCTCCTTTTTTCTCATCTTGGTTACATCCACGGACATTTAGACACCCCAATCTGAGCCTTCGAGGAGGATGAGAAATTCCTGCTTTACTCCATCTTCTGTTTCCCCTACAGGAGGTTGAAAGGAGGGCAAGGAATAGAGTGAATTTGATCGATGTGGTATACCGGGGTTGACGTGCTATCAATGGATTGAATCAGGGCATGTGAAGCGTCTGGGGTAAACCATGGAAAGCTGTGTAGGTATGTATATTTGCGTGTGGAACGTATGTATATACATGTGTATGGGGGGGGTTGGGCCATTTCTTTCGTCTGTTTCCTTGCGCTACCTTGCAAACGCGGGAGACAGCGAAAAAAAAAAAGATATATAGTGGTTCCAACAATGTTGTATGGTTGCGAGGCGTGGGCTATGGATAGAGTTGTGCGCAGGAGGATGGATGTGCTGGAAATGAGATGTTTGAGGACAATGTGTGGTGTGAGGTGGTTTGATCGAGTGAGTAACGTAAGGGTAAGAGAGATGTGTGGAAATAAAAAGAGCGTGGTTGAGAGAGCAGAAGAGGGTGTTTTGAAGTGGTTTGGGCACATGGAGAGAATGAGTGAGGAAAGATTGACCAAGAGGATATATGTGTCGGAGGTGGAGGGAACGAGGAGAAGAGGGAGACCAAATTGGAGGTGGAAAGATGGAGTGAAAAAGATTTTGTGTGATCGGGGCCTGAACATGCAGGAGGGTGAAAGGAGGGCAAGGAATAGAGTGAATTGGAGCGATGTGGTATACCGGGGTTGACGTGCTATCAGTGGATTGAATCAAGGCATGTGAAGCGTCTGGGGTAAACCATGGAAAGCTGTGTAGGTATGTATATTTGCTTGTGTGGACGTATGTATATACATGTGTATGGGGGGGGGGGGTTGGGCCATTTCTTTCGTCTGTTTCCTTGCGCTACCTCGCAAACGCTGGAGACAGCGACAAAGTATAATAAAAATAATATATATATATATATATATATATATATATATATATATATATATATATATATATATATATATATATACAAATATAGATATAAATACAAATATATATATATATATATATATATATATATATATATATATATATATATATATATATATATATATATATATATATATATATATATATATATATATATATATATATATATATATATATATATATATATATATATATATATATATATATATATATAAATATATATATATATATATATATATATATATATATATATATATATATATATATATATATATATATATATATATATATATATATATATATATATATATATATCATCCTTGTGGATGATATATATATGTCTCGTAGAAGACGACTAAAAGGGACGGGAGTAGGGGGCTAAAAACCCTCCCCTCCTTCTATTTTAACTTTCTAAAAGGGGAAACAGAAGATGGAGTAAAGCAGGAATTGCTCATCCTTCTCGAAGTCTCAGATTGGGGTGTCTAAATGTCCGTGGATGTAACCAAGATGAGAAAAAAGGAGAGATAGGTAGTATACTTGAGGAAAGGAACCTGGGTGTTTTGGCTCTGAGTGGAACGAAGCTCAAGGGTAAAGGGGAAGAGTGGTTTGGGAATGTCTTGGGAGTAAAGTCAGGGGTTAGTGAGACGACGAGAGCAAGGGAAGGAGTAGCACAGCTCCTGAAACAGGATCTTGTGGGAGTATGTGATAGAGTGTTAGAAAGTAAATTCTAGATTAATATGGGTAAAACTGAAAGAGGATGGAGAGAGATGGGTGATTATTGGTGCATATGCACCTGGGCATGAGAAGAAAGATCATGAGAGGCAAGTGTTTTGGGAGCAGCTGAGTAAGTGTGTTGGTAGTTTTGATGCACGAGACCGGGTTATAGTGATGGGTGATTTGAATGCAAAGGTGAGGAATATGGCAGTTTAGAGAATGATTTATGTACATGGGGTGTTCAGTGTTGTAAATGGAAATGGTGAAGAGCTTGTAGATTTATGTGCTGAAAAAGGACTGGTATTAGGGAATACCTGGTTTAAAAAGAATGATATATATAAGTATACTTATGCAAGTAGGAGAGATGGCCAGATAGCGTTATTAGATTACGTTTTAATTGCTAGGCACGCGAAACAGAGACTTTTGGATGTTAATGTGCTGAGAGGTGCAACTGGAGGGATGTCTGATCATTATCTTGTGGAGGCGGAAGTGAGGATTTGTAGAGGTTTTCAGAAATAAAGAGAGAATGTTGGGGTGAAGAGAGTGATGAGAGTAAGTGAGCTTGGGAAGGAGACTTGTGTGAGGAAGTACCAGGAGAGACTGAGTACAAAATGGGAAAAGGTGAGAACAAAGGACATAAGGGGAGTGGGGAAGGAATGGGATGTATTGAGGGAAGCAGTGATGGCTTGTGCAAAAGATGCTTGTGGTATGAGAAGCGTGGGAGGTGGGCAGACTACAAAGTTAATGAGTGGTGGGGAGAAGAAGTAAGATTATTAGTGAAAGACAAGAGAGAGGCATTTGGACAATTTTTTGCAGGGAAATAATGCAAATGACTGGGAGATGTATAAATGAAAGAGGCATGAGGTCATGAGAAACGTGCAACACGTGAAAAAGTGAGAAAATGAGAGCTGAGCTGAGAGAGTATCATTATATTCAAGGGAGAATAAAAGATGTTTTCGAAGGAGCTAAATAAAGTGCGTAATACAAGGGAACAAATGGGAACTTCAGTGAAGGGGGCTAATGGGGAGATGATTACAAGAAGTGGTGATGTGAGAAGGAGATGGAGTGAGTATTTTAAAGGTTAGTAGAATGTGTTTGATGATAGAGTGGCAGATATAGAGTGTTTTGGTCGAGGTGGTGTGCAAAGTGAGAGCGTTAAAGAGAATGATTTGGTAAACAGAGAAGAGGTAATAAAAGCTTTGCGGAAGATGAAAGCCAGCAAAGCAGTGGGTTTAGATGGTATTGCAATGGAATTTATTAAAAAAGGGGATGAGTGTGTTGTTGACTGGTTGGCAAGGTTATTTAATGTATGTATAACTCATGGTGAGGTGCCTGAGGATTGGCGGAATACTTGCATAGTGCCATTGTAAAAAAGGCAAAGGGAAAAGAAGTGAGTGCTCAAATTACAGAGGTATACGTTTGTTGAGTATTCCTGGGAAATTTTATGGGAGGGTATTGATTGAGAGGGTGAAGGAATGTACAAAGCATCAGACTGGGAAAGAGCAGTGTGGTTTCAGAAGTGGTAGAAGATGGGTGGATCAGGTGTTTGCTTTGAAGAATGTATGTGAGAAATACTTAGAAAAGCAAATGGATTTGTATGTAGCATTTATGGATCTAGAGAAGACATATGATAGAGTTGATAGAGATGCTCTGTGGAAGGTATTAAGAATTTATGGTGTGAGGTGTAAGTTATGAGAAGCAGTGAAAAGTTTTTATCGAAGATATAAGGCATATGTACGTGTCGAAACAGAAGAAAGTGATTGGTTCACAGTGAATGTTGATTTGCGGCAGGGGTGTGTGATGTCTCCATGGATGCTTAATTTGTTTATGGATGGGGTTGTTAGGAAGGTGAATGCAAGAGTTTTAGAGAGAGGGGCAAGTATGCAGGCTATTGTGGATGAGAGAGCTTGGGAAGTGAGTCAGTTGCTGTTCACTGATGATACAACGCTGGTGGCTTATTCCGGTGAGAAAGTGCTGAAGCTGGTGACTGAGTTTGGTAAAGTGTATGAAAGAAGAAAGCTGAGAATAAATGTGAATAAGAGCAAGGTTATGAGGTACAGTAGGGTTGAGAGACAAGTCATTTGGGAGGTAGGTTTGAGTGGCTAAAAACTGGAGGAAGTGAAGTGTTTTTGATATCTGGGAGTGGATTTGGCAGCAGATGGAACCATGGAAGCAGAAGTGAATCATAGGGTGGGGAGGGGGACGAAAATTCTGGGGGCGTTGAATGTGTGGAAGTCGAGAACATTATCTCGGAAGGCAAAAATGGGTTTGTTTGAAGGAATATTGGTTCCAAAAATGTTATACGGTTGCGAGGCGTGGGCTATAGATAGAGTTGTGCGGAGGAGGGTGGATGTGCTGGAAATGAGATGTTTGAGGACAATATGTGGTGTGAGGTGGTTTGATCGAGTAAGTAATGTAAGGGTAAGAGAGATGTGTGGTAATAAAAAGAGTGTGGTTGAGAGAGCAGAAGAGGGTGTTTTTAAAATGGTTTGGATACATGGAGAGAATGAATGAGGAAAGATTGACCAAGAGGATATATGTGTCAGAGTTGGAGGGAACGAGGAGAAGTGGGAAACCAAATTGGAGGTGGAAAGATGGAGTGAAAAAGATTCTGAGTGATCGGGTCCTGAACATGCAGGAGATTGAAAGGCGTGCAAGGAATAGAGTGAATTGGAACAATGTGATATACCGGGGTCTACCTGCTGTCAGTGGATTGTAACCAGCGCGTGTGAAGCGTCTGGGGTAAACCATGGAAACTTCTGTGGGTTCTGGATATGGAAAGAGAGCTGTGGTTTCAGTGCATTATACATTACACATAGAGACTGGGTGTGAACGAATTTGCCTTTGTTGTCTTTCCCTAGCACTACCTCGTGCACATGCGGGGGAAGGGGTTGTTATTTCATGTGTGGCGAGGTGGCGCTAGAAAAAGACAACAAGGGCCCCATTCGTTCACACTCAGTCTCTAGCTGTCATGCAATAATGCCCGAAACCACAGCTCCCTTTCCACATCCAGGCCCCACACAACTTTCCATGGTTTACCCCAGACGCTTCACATGCCTTGATTCAATCCACTGACAGCAGTTCAACCCCGGTATACCACATCGATCCAATTCACTCTATTCCTTGCCCTCCTTTCACCCTCCTGCATGTTCAGGCCCCGATCACACAAAATCTTTTTCACTCCATCTTTCCACCTCCAATTTGGTCTCCCACTTCTCGTTCCCTCCACCTCCGACACATATATCTTGTTGGTCAATCTTTCCTCACACATTCTCTCCATGTGCCCAAACCATTTCAAAACACCCTCTTCTGCTCTCTCAACCGCGCTCTTTTTATTTCCACACATCTCTCTTACCCTTACGTTCCTTGCTCGATCAAACCACCTCACACCACACATTGTCCTCAAACATCTCATTTCCAGCACATCCATCCTCCTGCGCACAACTCTATCCATAGCCCACGCCTCGCAACCATACAACATTGTTGGAACCACTATTCCTTCAAACATACTCATTTTTGCTTTCCGAGATAATGTTTTCGACTTCCACACATTCTTCAAGGCTCCCAGGATTTTCGCCCCCTCCCCCACCCTATGATCCACTTCCGCTTCCATGGTTCCATCCGCTGCCAGATCCACTCCCAGATATCTAAAACACTTTACTTCCTCCAGTTTTGCTTCATTCATACTTACCTCCCAATTGGCTTGACCCTCAACCCTACTGTACCTAATAACCTTGCTCTTATTCACATTTACTCTTAACTTTCTTCTTTCACACACTTTACCAAACTCAGTCACCAGCTTCTGCAGTTTCTCACATGAATCAGCCATCAGCGCTGTATCCTATGAGCCCACGGGGAAAATGAAACACTAAAAGTTCCTAAGTGCACTTTCCTGTAATAATCACATCATCAGGGGAGACACAAGAGAGAAATATACCAGTCAGTTGATATGCATCGAAGAGACGAAGCTAGAACCCCATTTGGTAAAAATGTGATTGTCCAAAACATACAACGCGCGTTCATAAACTTATCATTTTACAAATCTTATCAACAATAGAGTCATCTGATTTGTACAAACCATCACTAATATTAAGATTATAATTCTTTGTGTATCTAATAATTGAAGATTCAATGATATTTCTCTTGGTAATAGAGTTAGAGTTAATAACTGAGATGGCGTTACTTCAGTCAACACAATGATCATAGTTTTTAACATGATGAAACAAGGCATCTGATTCTTGTCCCGATCTTATACTCTATTTAGGTTGCTTAAGTCTAACAGAAAGATCCTTACCAGTCTGACCAACATAAAATTTATCACAGTTTCCACAAGGAAATTCATAGATGCAACCAAGAGAATTTTCTGGTGAATTCCTGATTAAGAATATATATATATATATATATATATATATATATATATATATATATATATATATATATATATATATATATATATATATATATAATATACTATTCGCCATTTCACGCGATAGCAAGGTAGCGTTAAGAACAAAGGACTGGGCGTTTGAGGGAATATCCTCACCTGGCCCCCTTATCTGTCCCTTCTTTTGGAAAAAGAAAAAAAAGATAAGAGGAAGGGATTTCCAGCCACCGCTCCCTTCCCTTTTAGTCGCCTTCTACGACACGCAGGGAATACATGGGAAGTAATATTTCTCCCCTATCCCCAAGAATAATACACATTTTTTTTTTTTTTTTTGCTTTGTCGCTGTCTCCCGCGTTTGCGAGGTAGCGCAAGGAAACAGACGAAAGAAATGGCCCAACCCACCCCCATACACATGTATATACATACGTCCACACCCGCAAATATACATTCCTACACAGCTATATATATATATATATATATATATATATATATATATATATATATATATATATATATATATATATATATATATATATATATATATATATATATATATATATATATATATATATATATTTATATATATATATATATATATTTATATATATATATATATATTTATATATATATATATATATATATATATATATATATATATATATATTTATATATATATATATATATATATATATATATATATATATATATATATATATATATATATATATATATATATATATATATATATATATATATATATATAAAGATGTTCTGGAAGGAGGTAAATAAATTGCGTAAGACAAGGGAGCAAATGGGGACTTCAGTGAAGGGCGCAAATGTGGAGGTGATAACAAGTAGTGGTGATGTGAGAAGGAGATGGAGTGAGTATTTTGAAGGTGTGTTGAATGTGTTTGATGACAGAGTGGCGGAAATAGGGTGCCTTGGTCGAGGTGGTGTGCAAAGTGAGAGGGTTAGGGAAAATAATTTAGTAAACAGAGAAGAGGTAGTAAAAGCTTTGCTGAAGATGAAAACCGGCAAGGCAGCAGGTTTGGATGGTATTGCAGTGGAATTTATTAAAAAAGGGGGTGACTGTATTATTGACTGGTTGGTAAGGTTATTTAATGTATGTATGACTCATGGTGAGGTGCCTGAGGATTGGCGGAATGCGTGCATAGTGCCATTGTACAAAGGCAAAGGGGATAGGAGTGAGTGCTCAAATTACAGAGGTATAATTTTGTTGAGTATTCCTGGGAAATTATATGGGAGGGTATTGATTGAGGGGGTGAAGGCATGTACAGAGCATCAGATTGGGGAAGAGCAGTGAGGTTTCAGAAGTGGTAGAGGATGTGTGGATCAGTTGTTTGCTGTAAGGAATGTATGTGAGAAATACTTAGAAAAGCAAATGGATTTGTATGTAGCATTTATGGATCTGGAGAAGGCATAGGATAGAGTTGATAGAGATGCTCTGTGTAAGGTATTAAGAATAAATGGTGTGGGAGGCAAGTTGTTAGAAACAGTGAAAAGTTTTTATCGAGGATATAAGGCATGTGTACGTGTAGGAAGAGAGGAAAGTGTTTGGTTCTCAGTGAATGTAGGTTTGCGGCAGGGGTGTGTGATGTCTCCATGGTTGCTTAATTTGTTCATGGATGGGGTTGTTAGGGAGGTGAATGCAAGAGTTTTGGGAAGAGGGGCAAGTATGAAGTCTGTTGGGGATGAGAGAGCTTGGGAAGTGAGTCAGTTGTTGTTCGCTGATGATACAGCGCTGGTGGCTGATTCATGTGAGAAACTGCAGAAGCTGGTGACTGAGTTTGGTAAAGTGTGTGAAAGAAGAAAGTTAAGAGTAAATGTGAATAAGAGCAAGGTTATTAGGTACAGTAGGGTTGAGGGTCAGGTCAATTGGGAGGCAAGTTTGAATGGAGAAAAACTGGAGGAAGTGAAGTGTTTTAGATATCTGGGAGTGGATCTGGCAGCGGATGGAACCATGGAAACGGAAGTGGATCATAGGGTGGGGGAGGGGGCGAAAATTCTGGGAGCCTTGAAGAATGTGTGGAAGTCGAGAACATTATCTCGGAAAGCAAAATGGGTATGTTTGAATGAATAGTGGTTCCAACAATGTTGTATGGTTGCGGTTGCGAGGCGTGGGCTATGGATAGAGTTGTGCGCAGGAGGATGGATGAGCTGGAAATGAGATGTTTGAGGACAATGTGTGGTGTGAGATGGTTTGATCGAGTAAGTAACGTAAGGGTAAGAGAGATGTGTGGAAATAAAAAGAGCGTGGTTGAGAGAGCAGAAGAGGGTGTTTTGAAATGGTTTGGGCACATGGAGAGAATGAGTGAGGAAAGATTGACCAAGAGGATATATGTGTCGGAGGTGGAGGGAACGAGGAGAAGAGGGAGACCAAATTGGAGGTGGAAAGATGGAGTGAAAAGGATTCTGAGTGATCGGGGCCTGAACATGCAGGAGGGTAAAAGGCGTGCAAGGAATAGAGTGAATTGGAACGATGTGTTATATCTGGATCGACGTGCTGTCAATGGATTGAACCAGGGCATATTAAGCGTCTGGGGTAAACCATGGAAAGTTTTGTGGGGCTTGGATTTGGAAAGGGAGCTGTGGTTTCGGTGCATTATACCTGACAGCTAGAGACTGAGTGTTAACGAATGTGGCCTTTGTTGTCTTTCCCTGGTTCTAAAAATTTACCTCCCACACCATATATTCTTAGTACCTAACACAGAACATCTCTATCAACTCTATCATCTACCTTCTCCAGATCCTAAAATGCTACATTCAAATCCATTTGCTTTTCCAAATATTTCTCACATACATTTTTCAAAGCAAACACCTGATCCACACATCCTCTACCACTTCTGAAACCACACTGATCTTCCCCAGTCTGATGCTCTTTACATGCCTTCACCCTCTTAATCAATACCCTCCCATATAATTTCCCAGGAATACTCAACAAACTTATACCTCTGTAATTTGAGCACTCACTCTTATCCCCTTTGCCTTTGTACAATGGCACTATGGAATCATTTCACCAGTCTTCAGGCACCTCACCATGAGACATACATATATTAGATAACCTAACCAGCCAGTCAACAATACAGTCACCCCCTTTATCAATAACCACTGCAATACCATCGAAGCCCGCTGCCTTGTTGGCTTTCATATTCCCCAAAGCTTTTACTGCCTCTTCTCTTTTCACCCAGTTAATCTCCCTAACCGACTCACTTTGCACACCACCTCGACCAAAACACCCTATGTCTGCCACTCCATTATCAAAAACATTCAACAATCCTTCAAAATACTTACTCCATCTTCTCACATCACCACTACTTGTTTTGACCTCTCCATTCGCCCCCTTCACTGATGTTCCCATTTGCTCCCTTGTCTTACGCACGTTATTTACCTCCTTCCAAAACGTCTTTTTATTCTCCATAATATCATATGATACTCTCTTACCGCAACTCTCATTTGCCCTCTTTTACACCTCTTGTACGTTTCTCTTGACCTCTAGCCTCTTTCTTTTATACATCTCCCTATAAATATGTATATATATATATATATATATATATATATATATATATATATATATATATATATATATATATATATATATATATATATATATATATATATATATATATATATATATATATATATATTTATTTATTTATTATACTTTGTCGCTGTCTCCCGCGTTTGCGAGGTAGCGCAAGGAAACAGACGAAAGAAATGGCCCAACCCCCCCATACACATGTATATACATACGTCGACACACGCAAATATACATACCTACACAGCTTTCCATAGCTTACCCCAGACGCTTCACATGCCTTGATTCAATCCACTGACAGCACGTCAACCCCGGTATACCACATCGCTCCAATTCACTCTATTCCTTGCCCTCCTTTCACCCTCCTGCATGTTCAGGCCCCGATCACACAAACTCTTTTTCACTCCATCTTTCCACCTCCAATTTGGTCTCCCTCTTCTCCTTGTTCCCTCCACCTCCGACACATATATCCTCTTGGTCAATCTTTCCTCACTCATCCTTTCCATGTGCCCAAACCACTTCAAAACACCCTCTTCTGCTCTCTCAACCACGCTCTTTTTATTTCCACACATCTCTCTTACCCTTACGTTACTCACTCGATCAAACCACCTCACACCACACATTGTCCTCAAACATCTCATTTCCAGCACATCCATCCTCCTGCGCACAACTCTATCCATAGCCCACGCCTCGCAACCATACAACATTGTTGGAACCACTATTCCTTCAAACATACCCATTTTTGCTTTCCGAGATAATGTTCTCGACTTCCACACATTCTTCAAGGCCCCCAGAATTTTCGCCCCCTCCCCCACCCTATGATCCACTTCCGCTTCCATGGTTCCATCCGCTGCCAGATCCACTACCAGATATCTAAAACACTTCACTTCCTCCAGTTTTTCTCCATTCAAACTCACCTCCCAATTGACTTGACCCTCAACCCTACTGTACCTAATAACCTTGCTCTTATTCACATTTACTCTTAACTTTCTTCTTCCACACACTTTACCAAACTCAGTCACCAGCTTCTGCAGTTTCTCATATGAATCAGCCACCAGCGATGTATCATCAGCGAACAACAACTGACTCACTTCCCAAGCTCTCTCATCCCCAACAGACTACATACTTGACCCTCTTTCCAAAACTCTTGCATTTACCTCCCTAACAACCCCATCCATAAACAAATTAAACAACCATGGAGACATCACACACCCCTGCCGCAAACCTACATTCACTGAGAACCAATCACTTTCCTCTCTTCCTACACGTACACATGCCTTACATCCTCGATAAAAACTTTTCACTGCTTCTAACAACTTTCCTCCCACACCATATATATATATATATATATATATATATATATATATATATATATATATATATATATATATATATATATATATATATATATTGGGGAAGAGCAGTGTGGTTTCAGAAGTGGTAGAGGATGTGTGGATCAGGTGTTTGCTTTGAAGAATGTATGTGAGAAATACTTAGAAAAGCAAATGGATTTGTATGTAGCATTTATGGATCTGGAGAAGGCATATGATAGAGTTCATAGAGATGCTCTGTGGAAGGTATTAAGAATATATGGTGTGGGAGGCAAGTTGTTAGAAGCAGTGAAAAGTTTTTATCGAGGATGAACGTGTAGGAAGAGAGGAAAGTGATTGGTTCTCAGTGAATGTAGGTTTGCGGCAGGGGTGTGTGATGTCTCCATGGTTGTTTAATTTGTTTATGGATGGGGTTGTTAGGGAGGTAAATGCAAGAGTTTTGGAAAGAGGGGCAAGTATGAAGTCTGTTGGGGATGAGAGAGCTTGGGAAGTGAGTCAGTTGTTGTTCGCTGATGATACAGCGCTGGTGGCTGATTCATGTGAGAAACTGCAGAAGCTGGTGACTGAGTTTGGTAAAGTGTGTGAAAGAAGAAAGTTAAGAGTAAATGTGAATAAGAGCAAGGTTATTAGGTACAGTGGGGCTGAGGGTCAAGTCAATTGGCAGGTGAGTTTGAATGGAGAAAAACTGGAGGAAGTGAAGTGTTTTAGGTATCTGCGAGTGGATCTGGCAGCAGATGGAACCATGGAAGTGGAAGTGGATCATAGGGTGGGGGAGGGGGCGAAAATTCTGGGAGCCTTGAAGAATGTGTGGAAGTCGAGAACATTATCTCGGAAAGCAAAAATGGGTATGTTTGAAGGAATAGTGGTTCCAACAATGTTGTATGGTTGCGAGACGTGGGCTATGGATAGAGTTTTGCGCAGGAGGATGGATGTGCTGGAAATGAGATGTTTGAGGACAATATGTGGTGTGAGGTGGTTTGATCGAGTAAGTAACGTAAGGGTAAGAGAGATGTGTGGAAATAAAAAGAGCGTGGTTGAGAGAGCAGAAGAGGGTGTTTTGAAATGGTTCGGGCACATAGAGAGAATGAGTGAGGAAAGATTGACCAAGAGAATATATGTGTCGGAGGTGGAGGGAACGAGGAGAAGAGGGAGACCAAATTGGAGGTGGAAAGATGGAGTGAAAAAGATTTTGTGTGATCGGGGCCTGAACATGCAGGAGAATGAAAGGAGGGCAAGGAATAGAGTGAATTGGAGTGATGTGGTATACCGGGGTCGACGTGCTGTCAGTGGATTGAATCAAGGCATGTGAAGCGTCTGGGGTAAATCGTGGAAAGCTGTGTAGGTATGTATATTTGCGTGTGTGGACGTATGTATATACATGTGTATGGGGGTGGGTTGGGCCATTTCTTTCGTCTGTTTCCTTGCGCTACCTCGCAAACGCCGGAGACAGTGGAAAAAAAAAAAAAAAAAGAAATATATATATATATATATATATATATATATATATATATATATATATATATATATATATATATACATATATACATACATACAAACGCGGGAGACAACGACAAAGTATAATAAAAAAAAATAATAAAAAATAATATATATATATATATATATATATATATATATATATATATATATATATATATATATATATATATATATATATATATATATATATATATATTCTTTCTTTTCTTTTATACTATTCGCCATTTCCCGCGTTAGCGAGGTAGCGTTAAGAACAGAGGACTGGGCCTTTAAAGGAATACCCTCACCTGACCCCCTTCTCTGTTCCTTCTTTTGAATAAAAAGAAAAAAAAAAAACGAGAGGGGAGGATTTCCAGCCACCCGCTCTCTCTCGTTTTAGTCGCCTACGACACGCAGTGAATACGTCGGAAGCATTCTTTCTCCCCTATCCCCAGGGATAGGGATGTATTTAAGAAAGCAGTGATATCTTGCGCAAAAGATGCTTGTGGCATGAGAAGCGTGGGAGGTGGGCAGATTAGAAAGGGTAGTGAGTGGTGGGATGAAAAAGTAAGATTATTAGTGAAAGAGAAGCGAGAGGCATTTGGACGATTTTTGCAGGGAAATGATGCAAATGAGTGGGAGATGTATAAAAGAAAGAGGCAGGAGGTCAAGAGAAAGGTGCAAGAGGTGAAAAAGAGGGCAAATGGGAGTTGGGGTGAGAGAGTATCATTAAATTTTAGGGAGAATAAAAAGATGTTTTGGAAGGAGGTACATAAAGTGCGTAAGACAAGGAGCAAATGGGAACTTCAGTGAAGGGCGCAAATGGGGAGGTGATAACAAGTAGTAGTGATGTGAGAAGGAGATGGAGTGAGTATTTTGAAGGTTTGTTGAATGTGTTTGATGATAGAGTGGCAGCTATAGGGTATTCTGGGAGGGTGTGTGCAAAGTGAGAGGGTCAGTGAAAATGATTTGGTAAACAGAGAAGAAGTAGTAAAAGCTTTGGGGAAGATGAAAGCCGGCAAGGCAGCGGGGTTGGATGGTATTGCTGTGGAATTTATTAAAAATGGGGGTGACTGTATTGTTGACTGGTTAGTAAGGTTATTTAATGTATGTATGACTCATGGTGAGGTGTCTGAGGATTGGCGGAATGCTTGGATAGTGCCACTGTACAAAGGCAAAGGGGACAAGGTGAGTGCTCAAATTACAGAGGTATAAGTTTGTTGAGTATTCCTGGTAAATTATATGGGAGGGTATTGATTGAGAGTGTGAAGGCATGTACAGAGCATCAGACTGGGGAAGAGCAGTGTGGTTTCAGAAGTGGTAGAGGATGTGTGGATCAGGTGTTTGCTTTGAAGAATGTATGTGAGAAATACTTAGAAAAGCAAAGGGATTTGTATGAACCACACTCTTTTTATTACCACACATCTCTCTTACCCTATTATTACTTACTCGATCAAACCACCTCACAACACATATTGTCCTCAAACATCTCATTTCCAGCACATCCACCCTCCTGCGGACTATTCTATTGATAGCCCACGCCTCGCAATCATACAACATTGTTGGAACCACTATTCCTTCAAACATACCCATTTTTGCTTTCGGAGATAATGTTCTCGACTTCCACACATTCTTCAAGGCTCTCAGAATTTTTGCCCCCTCCCCCACCCTATGATTCACTTCCACTTCCATGGTTCCATCCGCTGCCAAATCGAGTCCCAGATATCTAAAACACTTCACTTCCTCCAGTTTTTTTCCATTCAAACCTGCCTACCAATTGACTTGACCCTCAACCGTACCGTACTAATAATCTTGCTCTTATTCACATTTACTCTCAACTTTCTTTTTTCACACACTTTACCAAACTCAGTCACCAGTTTCTGCAGTTTCTCACGTGAATCAGCCACCAGCGCTGTATCATCAGCGAACAACAACTGACTTACTTCCCAAGCTCTCTCATCCACAACAGACTGCATACTTGCCCCTCTTTCCAAAACTCTTGCATTCACCTCCCTAACCACCCGATCCATAAACAAATTAAACAACCATGGAGACATTACACACCCCTGCCGCAAACCTACATTCACTGAGAACTAATCACTTTCCTCTCTTCCAGCTCGTACGCCTTCCTACATCCTCGATAAAAACTTTTCACTGCTTCTAAAAACTTGCCTTCCACAACATATTCTCTTAATACCTTCCAAAGAGCATCTCTATTAACTCTATGATATGCCTTCTCCAGATCCATAAATGCTACATACAAATCCATTTGGTTTTCTAGGTATTTTTAGATACATTCTTCAAAGCAAACACCTGATCCACACATCCTCTACCACTTCCGAAACCACACTGCTCTTCCCCAGTCTGATGCTCTGTACATGCCTTCACACTCTCAATCAATACCCTCCCATATGATTTACCAGTAATAATCAACAAACGTATACCTCTGTAATTTGAGCACTCACTCTTATCCCGTTTGCCTTTGTACAATGGCACTATGCAAGCATTCCGCCAATTCTCAGGCACCTCACCATGAGTCATACATGCATTTGATAGCCTTACCAACCAGTCAACTGTACAATCACCCCCTTTTTTGATAAATTCCTCTACTATACCATCCAAACTCGATGCCTTGCCGGCTTTCATCTTCCGCAAAGCTTTTACTACCTCTTCTCTGTTTACCAAATCACCCTCCCCAACCCTCTCACTTTGCACACCACCTCGACCAAAACACCCTATATATGCCACTCTATCATCAAACATATTCAACAAACCTTCAAAATACTCACTCCATCTCTTCAACGTGAGACGAAAGGTATTGAGTATATTGGATTGAAGAGAGTTGTGAGAGTAGGTGAGCTTGGAAAGGAGACTTGTGTGAGGAAGTACCATGAGAGATTGAATGCAGAATGGACGAATGTGAGAGCAAATGACGAAATGGGAGTGAGGGAGAAATGGGATGTATTTAGGAAGCAGTGATGGCCTGGATAAAAGATGCGGGTGGTATGAGAAAGGTGTTGGGAAGGCAGATTTGAAAGGGTAGTGAGTGGTGGGATGAAGTAAGATTATTAATGAAAGTGAAGAAATTGGCGTTTGGACGATTTTTGCAAGGAAATAGTACAGATGATTGGATGATGTATAAAAGAAAGAGGCAAGGGGTTAAGAGAAATGTGGAAGAGGTGAAAAAGAGGGTAAATGAGAGGGGGGGGAGAATATCATTAGCTTCTACGGTGAATAAAAAGATGTTTTGGAAGGAGGTAAATAAAGTACGTAAAGCAAAAGAACAAATGGGAACATCGACGAACGGGGCAAATAGGGACGTAATTACAAGTAGTGATGAAGTGAAAGCTAGATGGAGTGAGTATTTTGAAGGTTTGTTGAATGTGTTTGATGATAGAGTGGCAGATATATGGTGCTTTGGTCGAGGTGGTGTGCGAAGTGAGAGGGTCAGGGAGAATGATTTGGTAAACAGAGAAGAGGTAGTAAAAGCTTTGTGTAAGATGAAAGCCGGCAAGGTGACGGGTTTGGATGGTATTGCTGTGGAATTTATAGAAAAAGGGTGACTGCGTTGTTGACTGGTTAGTGAGGATATTCAATGTATGTATGGTATATGGTGAAGTGCCTGATGATTGGCGGAATGCATGCATAGTGCCATTGTAAAAAGGCATAGGGGATAAAAGTGAGTGCTCAAATTACAGATGTATTAGTTTGTTGAGTATTAATGGAAATCATATGGAAGGGTATTAACTGAGAGGGTGAAGGTGTGTACAGAGAATCAGTTTGGGAAAGAGCAGTGTGGTTTCAGAAGTAGTAGAGGATGTGTCAATCAGGTGTTTGCTTTGAAGAATGTATGTGAGAAATACTTAGAAAAACAGATGGATTTATATGTAGCATTTATGGATCTGGAGATGGCATATGATAGAGTTGATAGAGATGTTCTGTGGAGAGTATTAAGAGTATATGGTGTGGGAGGTAAGTTGCTAGAAGCAGCGAAAACTTCTATCAAGGATGTAAGGCATATATACAAGTAGGAAGAGAACAAAGTCAATGGTTCCCAGTGAATATCAGGTTGCGGGAGGGATGCGTGATGTCTCCATGGCTATGTAAATTGTTTATGGATGGAGTTGTTAATGAGGTGAATGGAAGAGTTTTGAGGTGAGGAGCATGTATGGAGTCTGTTGTGGATGAGAGGGCATAGGAAGTGAGTCAGTTGTTGTTCGCTGGTGATACAGCACTAGTGGCTGACTCGCGTGAGAAACTGCCGATGTTGGTGAGTGAATATGGTTAAGTGTGTGAAAGAAGAAAGCTGAGAGTAAATGTGAATAACAGCAAGGTTATAAGGTAAAGTAAGGTTGAGGGACAAGTCAACTGGGAGGTAAGTTTGAATGAAGAAAAACTTTAGGAAGTGAAGTGTTTTAGATATCAGGGAGTCGATTTGGCAGCGGATGGAACCATGGAAGCGGAAGTGAGTCACAGGGTGGTGGAGAAGCAAAGGTTCTGGGAGCGTTAAAGAATGTGTGGAAGGCGAGAACGTTTTATCGGAGAGCAAAAATAGGTATGTTTGAAGAAACAGTGGTTCCAACAATGTTATATGGCTATGAGGCATGGTTTATAGATAGGGTTGTGCGGAGGAGAGTGGAAGTGTTTGAAATGAGATGTTTGAGAACAATATGTGGTGTGAGGTGGTTTGATCGAGTAAGTAATGTAAGGGTAAGAGAGATGTGTGGTAATATATAGAATGTGGTTGAGATAGCATAAGAGGGTGTATTGAAATAGTTTGGTCACATTGAGAGAACGAGTGAGGAAAGATTGACAAAGAGGATATAAGTGTCAAAGGTGGAGGGAACGAAAAGTGGGAGACAAAATTAGAGGTGGAGGGATAAAGTGAAAAAGATTTTGAACGATCAGGGCTTGAACATGCAGGATGGTGAAAGGCGTGCAAGGAATATGGAAAGGTGAGTAATGTGGCAGTCGAGGGAATAATTGGTATACATTGGGTGTTCAGTGTTGTAAATGGAAATGGTGAAGAGCTTGTATATTTATGTGATGAAAAAGGACGAGTGATTGGGAATACCTGGTTTAAAAAGCGAGATATACATAAGTATACGTATGTAAGTAGGAGAGATGGCCAGAGAGCGTTATTGGATTACGTGTTAATTGACAGGCGCGCGAAAGAGAAACTTTTGGAAGTTATTGTGCTGAGAGGTGCAACTGGAGGGATATCTGATCATTATCTTATGGAGGCGAAGGTGAAGATTTGTATGGGTTTTCAGAATAGAAGAGAGAATGTTGGGGTGAAGAGGGCGATGAGAGTAAGTGAGCTTGGCAAGGAGACTTGTGTGAGGAAGTACCAGGAGAGACTGAGTACAGAATGGAAAAAGGTGAGAACACTGGAAGTAAGGGGAGTGGGGGAGGAATGGGACGAATTTAGGGAAGCAGTGATGGCTTGCGCAAAAGATGCTTGTGGCATGAGAAGCGTGGGAGGTGGGTTGATGAGAAAGGGTAGTGAGTGGTGGGATGAAGAGGTAAGATTATTAGTGAAAGAGAAGAGAGAGGCATTTGGACGATTTTTGCAGGGAAAAAAATGCAAATGAGTGGGAGATGTATAAAAGAAAGAGACAGGAGGTCAAGAGAAAGGTGCAAGAGGTGAAAAAGAGGGCAAATGAGAGTTGGGGTGAGAGAGTATCATTAGAGTTTAGGAAGAATAAAAAGATGTTCTGGAAGGAGGTAAATAAAGTGCGTAAGACAAGGGAGCAAATGGGAACTTCAGCGAAGGGGGCTAATGGGGAGGTGATAACAAGTAGTGGTGATGCGAGAAGGAGATGGAGTGAGTATTTTGAAGGTTTGTTAAATGTGCTTGATGATAGAGTGGCAGATATAGGGTGTTTTGGTCGAGATGGAGTGCAAAATGAGAGGGTTAGGGAAAATGATTTGGTAAACAGATTGCAGGTAGTAAAAGCTTTGCGGAAGATGAAAGCCGGCAAGGCAGCAGGTTTGGATGGTATTACAGTGGAATTTATTAAAAAAGGGGGTGATGGTATTGTTGACTGGTTGGTAAGGTTATTTAATGTATGTATGATTCATGGTGAGGTGCCTGATGATTAGAGGAATGCGTGCATAGTGCCATTGTAAAAAGGCAAAGGGGATAAGAGTGAGTGCTCAAATTACAAAGGTATAAGTTTGTTGAGTATTCCCAGTAAATTATATGGGAGGGTATTGATTGAGAGGGTGAAGGCATGTACAGAGCATCAGATTGGGGAAGAGCAGTGTGGTTTCAGAAGTGGTAGAGGATGTGTGGATCAGGTATTTGCTTTGAAGAATGTATGTGAGAAATACTTAGAAAAGCAAATGGATTTGTATGTAGCATTTATGGATCTGGAGAAGGCATATGATAGAGTTGAAAGAGATGCTCTGTGGAAGGTACTAAGAATATATGGTGTGGGAGGCAAGTTGTCAGAAGCAGTGAAAAGTTTTTATCGAGGATGTAAGGCATGTCTACGTGTAGGAAGAGAGGAAAGTGATTAGTTCTCAGTGAATGTAGGTTTCCGACAGGGGTGTGCGATGTCTCCATGGTTGTTTAATTTGTTTATGGATCGGGTGGTTAAGGAGGTGAATGCAAGAGTTTTGGAAAGTGGGGCAAGTATGTTGTTGTTCGCTGATGATACAGCGCTGGTGGCTGATTCAGGTGAGAAACTGCAGAACTTGGTGACTGAGTTTGGTAAAGTGTGTGAGAGAAGAAAGTTAAGAGTAAATGTGAATAAGAGCAAGGTTATTAGGTACAGTAGGGTTGAGGGTCAAGTCAATTGGCAGGTAAGTTTGAATGGAGAAAAACTGGAGGAAGTAAAGTGTTTTAGATATCTGGGAGTGTGTCTGGCAGTGGATGGAATCATGGAAGCGTAAGTGAATCATGGGGTGGGGGAGGGCGCGATAATCCTGGGAGCCTTGAAGAATGTGTGGAAGTCGAGAACATTATCTCGGAAAGCAAAAATGGATATGTTTGAAGGAATAGTGGTTCCAACAATGATGTATGGTTGCGAGGCGTGGGCTATGGATAGATTTGTGCGCAGGAGGGTGGATGTGCTGAAAATGAGATGTTTGAGGACAATATGTGGTGTGAGGTGGTTTGATCGAGTAAGTAATGTAAGGGTAAGAGAGATGTGTGGAAATAAAAAGAGCGTGGTTGAGAGAGCAGGAGAGTGTGTTTTGAAATGGTTTGGTCACATGGAGAGAATGAGTGAGGAAAGATTGACCAAGAGGATATATGTGTCGGAGATGGAGGGAACGAGGAGAAGTGGGAGACCAAATTGGAGGTGGAAAGTTCGAGTGAAAAAGATTTTGAGTGATCGGGACCTGAACATTCAGGAGGGTGATGGCGGGCAAGGAATAGAATGAATTGGATCGATGTGGTATACCGGGGTCGACGTGCTGTCAATGGATTGAATCAGGGCGTGTGAAGCGTCTGGGGTAAACCTTGGAAAGTTTTGTGGGGCCTGGATGTGGAAAGGGAGCTGTGGTTTCGGGCATTATTGCATGACAGCTAGAAACTGAGTGTGAACGAATGGGGCCTTTGTCGTCTTTTCCTAGCGCTACCTCGCACACGTGAGGGGGGAGGGGGATGTAATTCCATGTGTGGCGAGGTGCCGATGGAAAGGAATAAAGGCAGACAGTGTGAATTGTGTGCATGTGTATATATGTATGTGTCTGTGTGTGTATGTATGTGTACATTGAGATGTATGGGTATGTATATTTGCGTGTGTGGACGTGTATGTATATACATGTGTATGTGGGTGGGTTGGGCCATTTCTTTTGTCTGTTTCCTTGCGCTACCTCGCAAACGCGGAAGACGCATATATACATATGCATATAATCCACACCTGCTGCCTTTATTCATTCCCTTCGTCACCTCGCCACACAATTCCTGCATGTTCAGGCCCCAATCGCTCAAAATCTTTTTCACTCCATGTTTCCACCTCCAATTTGGTCTCCCACTTCTCCTCCTTCCCTCCACCTCTGACACATATATCCTCTTTGTCAATCTTTCCTCACTCATTCTCTCCATGTGACCAAACCTTTTCAAAACACCCTCTTCTGCTCTCTCAACCACACTCTTTTTATTGCCACACATCTCTCTTACCCTTTCATTACTAACTCGATCAAACCACTTCACACCACATTTTGTCTTGAAACATCTGATTTCCAACACATCCACCCTCCTCCGCACAACTCTATCTATAGCCCACGACTCGCAACCATATAACAATGTTGAAACCACTATTCCTTCAGACATACCCATTTATGCTTTCCGTGATAATGTTTTCGCCTTCCACATATTTTTCAAAGCTCCCAGAATTTTCTCCCCCTCCCCAACCTTGTGACTGACTTCAGCTTCTATGATTTCATCCGCTACCAAATCCACTCCCAGATATCTAAAACACTTCACTTCTTCCAGTTTTTCCCCTTTCAAACTTACCTTTCAAATGACTTGTTCCTAAACCCTACTGTACCTAATAACTTTGCTCTTATTCACATTTACTCTCAACTTTCTTCTGTCACACACTTTACCAAACTCAGTCACCAGCTTCTGCAGTTTCTCACCCGAATCATCCACCAGCGCTGTATCATCAGCGAACAACAACTGACTCACTTCCCAAGCTATCTCATCTGCAACAGAATGCATACTTACCCTCTATCCACAACTCTTTCATTCACATCCCTAACAGTTCCATCAATAAACAAATTAAACAACCATGGAGACATCACGCACCCCTGCCGGAAACCGACATTCACTGACAACCAATCACTTTCCTCTCTTCCTACTCGTACACATGCCGTACATCCTTGATAAAAACTTTTCACTTCTTCTAATAACTTGCTTCCCACACCATATGTTCTTAATATCTTCCAAAGAGCATCTCTATCAGCTCTATCATATGCCTTCTCCAGATCCATAAATGCTACGTACAAATCCATTTGCTTTTCTTAGTATTTCTCACATAAATTTTTCAAAGCAAACACCTGATCCACACATCCTCTACCATTCTGAAACCACACTGCTCTTCCCCAATCTGATGCTCTGAACATGCCTTCACCCTCTGAATCAATATCCTCCCATATAGTTTCCCAGGAATACTCAACAAACGTGTACCACTGTAATCTGAGCATTCACTTTTATCCCCTTTGCCTTTGTACAATGGTACTTTGCAAGCATTTTCCCAATCATCTGGCACCTCACCATGAGTCTTACATACATTAGATAACCTTACCAACCAGTCAACAACATAGTCACCCCCTTTTTTTAATAAACTCCACTGCAATACCATCCAAACCCACCTCCTCGTCGGCTTTCATCTTCCGCAAAGCTTTTACTACCTCTTCTCTGTTTATCAAATCATTCTCCCTAACCCTCTCACTTTGCACACCACCTAGACCAAAACACCCTATGTCTGCCACTCTATCATCAAACACATTCAACAAACCTTTGAAATACTCACTCCAACTAATTCTCACATCACCTCCACTTGTTATCACCTCCCTATTAACCCCCTCCACTGAAGTTCCCATTTGTTCACTTGTCTTATGCACTTTATTTACCTCCTTGCAAAACATCTGTTTATTCTACCTAAAATTTGATGAAACTCTCTTACCCCAACCCTCATTTGCCCTCTATTTCACCTCTTGCACCTTTCTTTTGACCTACCTCTTTCTTTTATACACCTCCCATTCATTTATATTATTTCCCTGCAAAAATCGTCCAAATGCCTCTCTCCTCTCTTTCACTAATAATCTTACTTCTTCATCCCACCACTCACTACTCTTTCTAATCTGCCCACTTCCCATGCTTCTCATGCCACAAGCATCTTTTGCGCAAGTCATCACTGCTTCCCTAAATACTTTCCATTCCCTCTCTACTCCCCTTACGTCCTTTGTTCTCACCTTTTTCTATTCTGTACTCAGTCTCTCTTGGTACTTCCTTACACAAGTCTCCTTCCCAAGCTCACTTCCTCTTACCACTCTTCACCCCAACATTCTCTCTTCTTTTGTGAATCCTCAACAAATCTTCACCTTCGCCTCCAGAACATAATGGTCAGACATCCCTCCAGTTGCACCTCTCAACACAATAATATCCAGAGGTCTCTCTTTCGCGGGCCTATCAGTTAACACGTAATCCAATAACGCTCTCTGGCCGTGTGTCCTACTTACACACGTATATTTATGTATACCTCTCTTTTTAAACCAGGAATTCCCAATCACCAGTCCTTTTTCAGCGTACAAATCTACAATCTCTTCACCATTTCCATTTACAACACTGAACACCCCATGTATTCCAATTATTCCCTCAACTGCCACATTACTCACCTTTGCATTCAAATCACCTATCACTATAACCCGGTCTCGTGCATCAAAACTACTAACACACTCACTCAGCTCCCCCCAAAACACTTGACTCTCATGATCTTTCTTTGTATGCCCAAGTGCATATGCACCAATAATCACCCCTCTCTCTCCATCCACTTTCAATTTTACCCATATCAATATAGAGTTTACTTTCTTACACTCTATCACATACTCCCATTACTCCTGTTTCAGGAGAAGTGCTACTCCTTCCCTTGCACTTTTCGTCTCACCAACCCATGACTTTTCTCCCAAGACATTCCTAAACCACTCTTCCTATTTGCCCCTGAGCCTCGTTTTACTCAGAGCAAAAACATCCAGGTTCCTTTCCTTAAACAAACTACCCATCTCTCCTTTTTTGCTCATCTTAGTTACATCCACACTCATCTAGACACCCCAAAATGAGCCTTCAAGGATGATAAGCACCTCCCGCGTGCCTCCTTCTGTTTCCCCTTTTAGAAAGTTGAAATACAAGGTGGGGAGTGTTTCTAGCCCTCCACTTCGTCCATTTTAGTCGCCTACGACACGCGAGGAATGCGTAGGAAGTATTCTTTCTCCCCTATCCCCAGGGATATATATACATATGGTTTGGTAAACAGAGAAGAGGTAGTGAAAGCTTTGTGGAAGATGAAAGTCGATAAGGCGGCGGGTTTGAATGGCACTGAAGTGGAATTTATAAAAAAATGGGGGTGAATGTTTTGTTGATTGGTTCGTAAGGATCGATATTGTATTCATGGTTCATGTTGAAGTGCCTGAGGATTTGCGGAATGCATGTATTGTGCCATTGTACAAAGGCAAGGGTGATAAAGGTGAGTGTTGAAATTACAAAGTAATAAGTTTGTTGAGTGTTCCTAGGAAATTATATGGGAGGGTATTGATCGAGAGGGTATAGGCATGTACAGAGCATCAGATTGGGGCAGAGCAGTGTGGTTTCAGAAGTGGTAGAGGATGTGTGGATCAGGCGTTTATCTTGAAGAATGTATGTGAGAAATACTTAGAAAAACAGATGGATTTGTTTGTAGGATATATGGATCTGGAGAAGGCATATGACAGAGTTGATAGAGATGCTCTGTGGAAGATATCAAAAGTATATGGTGTGGGAGGTAAGTTGCTAGAAGCAGTGAAAAGTTTTAATCAATGATGTAAGGCATGTGTGTGGCGTAGGAAGAGAGGAAAGTGATTAGTTCCCAGTGAATGTCGGTTTGCGGCAGGAGTGCATTATGTCTCCATGGCTGTTTAATTTGTTCATGGATGGGGTGGTTAGGAAGGTGAATGGAAGATTTTTGGAGAGATTGGCAAGTGTGCAGTCTTTTGTGGATAAAATGGCTTGGGAACTGAGTCATTTGTTCGCTGATGATACAACGCTGGTGGCTGATTCGGGTGAGAAATTGCAGAAGTTGGTGACTGAGTTAGGTAAAGTGTGTGAAAGAAGAAAGCTGAGAGTAAATGTGAATAAGAGCAAGGTTATTATGTACAGTACAGTTGAGGGAGAGGTTAACTGGGATGTAAGTTTGAATGGAGAAAAACTGGAGGAAGTGAAGTGTTTTAGATATATGGGAGTGGATTTGGCAGCGGATGGAATCATGGAAGCAGAAGTGCGTCACAGGTTGGGGGTAGTGGGCTAAGGTTCTGCGAGCGTTGAAGAATGTGTGGAAGGCGATAACGTTATCTCGGAGAGCAAATATGGGTATGTTTGAAGGAATAGTTTTTCAAACAATGTTATATTATTGTGAAGCATGGGTTATAGATCAGTTTGTGCGGAGGAGGGTGGATATGTTGAAAATGAAATGTTTGAGAACAATACGTGGTGTGAGGTGGTATGACCGAGTAAGTAATAAAAGGGTAAGAGATATGTGTGGTAAGAGAAGGAGTGTGGCTGAGAGAGCAGAAGAGGGTGTGTTGAGATGGTTTGGTCATATTGAGAGAATGATTGAGTAAAGATTAACTAAGAGGATATAAATACGTCAGAGGTAGATGGAATGAAGAGAAGTTGGAGACCAAATTGGAGGTGGAAGAATGGAGTGAAAATGATTTTGAGTGATCGGGGCCTTAACGTACAGGAGGGTGAAATGCGAGCAAGGAACAGAGTGAACTGGAAGAGTGAGGTATACTGGGGTCGACGTGCTGTCTGTGGGTTGAAGTAGGGCTGTGAAGCGCCTGTGGTAAACCATGGAAAGTTTTGTGGGGCCTGGATGAGGAAAGGGAGCTGTGGTTTCGGTACATTACACATAACAGCTAAGACTGAGCGTGAACGAATGTGAATTTTTCGTCTTTTCCTGTCGCTACCTTGTTGATGCGTGAGGTGGGGGGGATGCTAAATCTTGTGTGGCGGGGTGGCGACGGGAATGGATGATGGCACCAAGTATGAATATGTACATGTGTATACATGTACATGTCTGTGCATGTATATGTATGGATATGTTGAAATGTATAGGTATGTATATATGCATGTGTGGGCGTTTATGTATATACGTGTTTCTGTGGGTGGGTTTCGTTACTCGTCTGTTTCCTTGCGCTACCTCTCTGACTCGGGAGACGTCGATTGAGTATAATAAGATAATGAAAATATATCATCTCTATACGTACCAATCATTTTTACTCATTCAAATAATTTCTGTTATAAAATGATGCAGGATATTCATACAAGGATATACGAAAATTCTATTTATAAAGTAACTTTCATCTGCGTCATCATCTATGCTTATCATGAGACGATAAGTGATAGGACGATCTTCAGGAATGGCTCTGGTGAAAGACTCTATAACTTTAAGATATGTGGACACGTGAACACGTGTAGATGTTTGCACTATCCTGCAAAATAACGTATACTCAGAATATACATTTAAACAATGTATTCTGGCCTTTAAAAGTTTAGACTAACAGATTCCTAAATTTCTTACCATTCAATAAATATTTTAGGTCAAATGATGAACTTTCTCAGTGATATTTTGTTTTATTTAAAACTGACTTTTCTGAGCCCGCTTAGCATTTCGTAACTTTCTTAGGTTTCAAAAGTCAAAACGAGTGTTACCTTTCAATTTGTATAAAAAACAAGGATTAGTTAAGGAAAATCTCAGGGGTTTAAATAAGTGAAATGATTAGAAAATAGTTGGTGAGAGTTCCAAGGCCCTTGCTTCTGTCCCCTAAGATTACTTTTACGACTAACAGCGGAGACTTGAGTAATATTCCTTAGTCCATACATATCTCAAGTATATATATATATATATATATATATATATATATATATATATATATATATATATATATATATATATATATATATATTATCCCTGGGATAGGGGATTAAGAATACTTCCCACGTATTCCCTGCGTGTCGTAGAAGGCGACTAAAAGGGGAGGGAGCGGGGGGCTGGAAATCCTCCCCTCTCGTTTTTTTTTGTTTTTTTTTTCAATTTTCCAAAAGAAGGAACAGAGAATTGGGCCAGGTGAGGGTATTCCCTCAAAGGCCCAGTCCTCTGTTCTTAACGCTACCTCGCTAATGCGGGAAATGGCGAATAGTTTGAAAGAAAAGAAAAAAAAAAATATATATATATATATATATATATATATATATATATATATATATATATATATATATATATATATATATATATATATGTTTTATTTATTATTTTGCTTTCTCGCTGTCCCCGGCGTTTGCGAGGTAGCGCAAGGAAACAGACGAAAGAAATGGCCCAACCCACCCCCATACACATGTATATACATACACGTCCCCACACGCAAATATACGTACCCATACATCTCAATGTACACATATATATACACACTCAGACATATACATATATACCTATGCACACAATTCACACTATCTGCCTTTATTCATTCCTATCGCCACCTCGCCACACATGGAATAACATCCTCCTCCCCCTCATGTGTGCGAGGTAGCGCTAGGTACAGATAACAAAGGCCCCATTCGTTCACACTCGGTCTCTAGCTGTCATGCAATAATGCCCGAAACCACAGCTCCCTTTCCACATCCAGGCCCCACACAACTTTCCATGGTTTACCGCAGACGCTTCACATGCCCTGATTCAATCCATTGACAGCACGTCGACCCCGGTATACCACATCGATCCAATTCACTCTATTCCTTGTACGCCTTTCACCCTCCTGCATGTTCAGGCCCCAATCACTTAAAATCTTTTTCACTCCATCTTTCCACCTCCAATTTGGTCTCACACTTCTCTTCGTTCTCTCCACCTCCGACACATATATCCTCTTGGTCAATCTTTCCACACTCATTCTCTCCATGTGCCCAAACCATTTCAAAATACCCTCTTCTGCTCTCTCAATCACGCTCTTTTTATTTCCACACAACTCTCTTACCCTTACATTACTTACTCGATCAAACCACCTCACACCACATATTGTCCTCAAACATCTCATTTCCAGCACATCCACCCTCCTGCGCACTACTCTATCCATAGCCCACGCCTCGCAAACATACAACATTGTTGGAACCACTATTCCTTCAAACATACCCATTTTTGCTTTCGGAGATAATGTTCTCGACTTCCACACATTCTTCCAGGCTTCCAGGATTTTCGCCCCCTCCCCCACACTATGATTCACTTCCGTTTCCATGGTTCCATCCGCTGCCAGACCCACTCCCAGATATCTAAAACACTTACTTGCTCCAGTTTTTCTCCATTCAAACTTACCTCCCAATTGACTTGACCCTCAACCCTACTGTACCTAATAACCTTGATCTTATTCACATTTACTCTTAACTTTCTTCTTTCACACACTTTACCAAACTCAGTCACCAGCTTCTGCAGTTTCTCACATGAATCAGCCACCAGCGCTGTATCATCAGCGAAGAACAACTGACTCACTTCCCAAGCTCTCTCATCCCCAACAGACTGCATACTTGCCCCTCTTTCCAAAACTCTTCCATTCACCTCCCTAACAAACCCATCCATAAAAAGATTACACAACCATGGAGACATCGCACACCCCTGCCGCAACCATACATTCACTAAGAACCAATCACTTTCCTCTCTTCCTACACGTACACATGCCTTACATCCTCGATAAAAACTTTTCACTGCTTTTAACAACTTGCCTCCCACCCCATATATTCTTACTACCTTCCACAGAGCATCTCTGTCAACTCTATCATATGCCTTCTCCAGATCCATAAATGCTACAAACAAATCCATTTGTTTTTCTAAGTATTTCTCACATACATTCTTCAAAGCAAACACCTGATCCACATATCCTCTACCGCTTCTGAAACCACACTGCTCTTCCCCAATCTGATGCTCTGTACATGCCTTCACCCTCTCAATCAATATCATCCCATATCATTTACCAGGCATACTCAACAAACTTATACCTCTGTAATTTGAGCACTCACTCTTATCCCCTTTTCCTCTATACCATGGCACTATGCAAGGATACCGCCAATCCTCAGGTACCTCACCATGAATCATACATACATTAAATAACCTTACCAACCTGTCAACAATACAGTCACCCTCTTTTTTAATAAATTCCGCTGCAATACCATCCAAACCTGCTGCCTTTCTGGCTTTCATCTTCCGTAAAGCTTTTACTACCTCTTCTCTGTTTACCAAATCATTTTCCCTAACCCTCTCACTTTGCACACCACCTCGACCAAAACACCCTATATCTGCCACTCTATCATCAAACACATTCAACACAACTTCAAAATACTCACTCCATCTCCTTCTCACATCACCACTACTTGTTATCACTTCCCCATTAGCCCTCTTCACTGAAGTTCCTATTTGCACCCTTGTCTTACGCACTTTATTTACCTCCTTCCAGAACATCTTTTTATTCTTCCTAAACTCTAATGATACTCTCTCACCCCAACTCTCATTTGCCCTCTTTTTCACCTCTTGAACCTTTCTCTTGACCTCTTGTCTCTTCCTTTTATACATCACCCACTCATTTGCATTTTTTCCCCTGCAAAAATCGTCCAAGTGCCTCTCTTCTCTTTCACTAATAATATTTCTTCATCCCACAGCTCACTACCCTTTCTAATCAACCCACCTCCCACGCTTCTCATGCTACAAGCATCTTTTGCGCAAGCCATCACTGCTTCCCTAAATACATCCCATTCCTCCCCCACTCCCCTTACCATCTTTTTTCTCATCTTTTTCCAGAAGGCGACTTGAGGGGACGGGAGCGAGGGGGCCAGAAATCCTCCCCTCCTTGTACTTCAACTTTCTAAAATGGGAAACAGAAGAAGGAGTCACGCGGGGAGTTCTCATCCTCATCATAGGCTCAGATGGGGTGTCTAAATGTTTGTGGATGTAACCAAGATGGGAAAAAAGGAGAGATAGGTAGTATGTTTGAGGAAAGGAACCTGGATGTTTATGGCTCTGAGTGAAACGAAGCTCAAGGGTAAAGGGGAAGAATGGTTTGGGAATGTCTTGGGAGTAAAGGCTGGGGTTAGTGAGAGGAGAAGAGAAAGGGATGGAGTAGCACTACTCCTGAAACAGGAGTTGTGGGAGTATGTGATAGAATGTAAGAAAGCAAATTCTAGATCAATATGGGTAAAACTGAAAGTGGATGGAGAGAGATGGGTGATTATTGGTGCATATGCACCTGGGCATGAGAAGAAAGATCATGAAAAGCAAGTGCTTTGGGAGCAGCTGAATTGGTGTGTTAGTGGTTTTGATGCACAAGACCGGGTTATAGTGATGGGTGATTTGAATATAAAGGTGAGTAATGTGACAGTTGAGGGAATAATTGGTATACATGGGGTGTTCAGTGTTGTAAATGGAAATGGTGATGAGCTTGCAGATTTATGTGCTGAAAAAGGACTGGTGATTGGGAATACCTGGTTTAAAAGCGAGATATACATAAGTATACGTATGTAAGTAGGATAGATGGCCAAAGAGCGTTATTGGATTACGTGTTAATTGACAGGCGCGCGAAAGAGAGACTTTTGAATGCTAATGTGCTGAGAGGTGCAACTGGATGGAAGTCTGATCATTATCTTGTGGAGGCGAATGTGAAGATTTGTATGGGTTTTCAGAAAAGAAGATAGAATGTTAGGGGGAAGAGGGTGGTGAGAGTAAGTGAGCTTGGGAAGTACACTTGTGTGAGGAAGTACCAGGAGAGACTGAGTATAGATATATATATATATATATATATATATATATATATATATATATATATATATATATATATATATATATATATATATATATATATATATATATATTATCCCTGGGGATAGGGGATTAAGAATACTTCCCACGTATTCCCTGCGTGTCGTAGAAGGCGACTAAAAGGGGAGGGAGCGGGGGGCTGGAAATCCTCCCCTCTCGTTTTCTTTTAATTTTCCAAAAGAAGGAACAGAGAATTGGGCCAGGTGAGGGTATTCCCTCAAAGGCCCAGTCCTCTGTTCTTAATGCTACCTCGCTAACGCGGGAAATGGCGAATAGTTTAAAAGAAAGAAAAAAGATATATATATATATATATATATATATATATATATATATATATATATATATATATATATATATATATATATATATATATATATATATATATATATATATATATATATATATATATATGGGTAATATGGGTAAAACTGAAAGTTGATGGAGAGACATGGGTGATTATTGGTGCATATGCACCTGGGCATGAGAAGAAAGATCATGAGAGGCAAGTGTTTTGGGAGCAGCTGAATGAGTGTGTTTGTGGTTTTGATGCCCGAGACTGGGTTATAGTGTTGGGTGATTTGAATGCAAAGGTGAGTAATGTGGCAGTTGAGGGAATAATTGGTATACATGGGGTGTTCAGTGTTGTAAATGGAAATGGTGAAGAGCTTGTAGATTTATGTGCTGAAAAAGGACTGATGATTGGGAATACCTGTTTTAATAAGCGAGATATACATAAGTATACTTATGTAAGTAGGAGAGATGGCCAGAGAGCGTTATTGGATTACGTGTTAATTGACAGGCGCGCGAAAGAGAGACTTTTGGATGTTAATGTGCTGAGAGGTGCAACTGGAGGGATGTCTGATCATTATCTTGTGGAGGCTAAGGTGAAGATTTGTATGGGTTTTCAGAAAAGAAGAGTGAATGTTGGGGTGAAGAGGGTGGTGAGAGTAAGTGAGCTTGGGAAGGAGACTTGTGTGAGGAAGTACCAGGAGAGACTGAGTACAGAATGGAAAAAGGTGAGAACAATGGAAGTAAGGGGAGTGGGGGAGGAATGGGATGTATTTAGGGAATCAGTGATGGATTGCACAAAAGATGCTTGTGGTATGAGAAGAGTGGGAGGTGGGTTGATTAGAAAGGGTAGTGAGTGGTGGGATGAAGAAGTAAGAGTATTAGTGAAAGACAAGAGAGAGGCATTTGGACGATTTTTGCAGGGAAAAAATACAATTGAGTGGGAGACGTATAAAAGAAAGAGACAGGAGGTCAAGAAAAAGTTGCAAGAGGTGAAAAACGGGCAAATGAGAATTGGGGTGAGAGAGTATCATTAAATTTTAGGGAGAATAAAAAGATGTTCTGGAAGGAGGTAAATAAAGTGCGTAAGACAAGGGAGCAAATGGGAACTTCAGTGAAGTGCGCAAATGGGGAGGTGATAACAAGTAGTGGTGATGTGAGAAGGAGATGGAGTGAGTATTTTGAAGGTTTGTTGAATGTGTTTGATGATAGAGTGGCAGATATAGGGTGTTTTGGTCGGGGTGGTGTGCAAAGTGCGAGGGTTAGGGAAAATGATTTGGTAAACAGAGATAGGTAGTAAAAGCTTTGCGGAAGATGAAAGCCAGCAAGGCAGCAGGTTTGGATGGTATTGCAGTGGAATTTATTAAAAAAGGGGGTGACTGTATTGTTGACTGGTTGGTAAGGTTATTTAATGTATGTATGACTCATGGTGAGGTGCCTGAGGATTGGCGGAATGCGTGTATAGTGCCATTGTACAAAGGCAAAGGGGATAAGAGTGAGTGCTCAAATTACAGAGGTATAAGATTGTTGAGTATTCCTGGCAAATTATATGGGAGGGTATTGATTGAGAGGGTGAAGGCATGGACAGAGCATCAGATTGGGGAAGAGGAGTGTCGCTTCAGAAGTGGTAGAGGATGTGTGGATCAGGTGTTTGCTTTGAAGAATGTATATGAGAAATACTTAGAAAAGCAAATGGAATTGTATGTAGCATTTATGGATCTGGAGAAGGCATATGATAGAGTTGATAGAGATGCTCTGTGGAAGGTATTAAGAATACATGGTGTGGGAGGCAAGTTGTTAGAAGCAGTGAAAAGTTTTTATCGAATATGTAAGGCATGTGTACGTGTAGGAAGAGAGGAAAGTGATTGGTTCTCAGTGAATGTAGGTTTGCGGCAGGGGTGTGTGATGTCTCCATGGTTGTTTAATTTGTTTATGGATGTGATTGTTAGGGAGGTGAATGCAAGAGTTTTGGAAAGAGGGGCAAGTATGAAGTCTGTTGGGGATGAGAGAGCTTGGGAAGTGAGTCAGTTGTTGTTCGCTGATGATACAGCGCTGGCGGCTGATTCATGTGAGAAACTACAAAAGCTGGTGACTGAGTTTGGTAAAGTGTGTGAAAGAAGAAAGGTAAGAGTAAATGTGAATAAGAGCAAGGTTATTAGGTACAGTAGGGTTGAGGGTCAAGTCAATTGGGAGGTGAGTTTGAATGGAGAAAAACAGTCGGAAGTGAAGTGTTTTAGATATCTGGGAGTGGATCTGGCAGCGGATGGAACCATGGAAGCGGAAGTGGATCATAGGGTGGGGGAGGGGGCGAAAATTCTGGGAGCCTTGAAGAATGTTTGGAAGTCGAGAACATTATCTTCGAAAGCAAAAATGGGTATATTTGAAGGAATAGTGGTTTCAACAATGTTGTATGGTTGCGAGACGTGGACTATGGATAGAGTTGTGCGCAGGAGGATGGATGTGCTGGAAATGAGATGTTTGAGGACAATGTGTGGTGTGAGGTGGTTTGATCGAGTAAGCAACGTAAGGATAAGAGAGATGTGTGGACATAAAAAGAGCGTGGTTGAGAGAGCAGAAGAGGGTGTTTTGAAATGGTTTGGGCACATGGAGAAAATGAGTAAGGAAAGATTGACCAAGAGGATATATGTGTCGGAGGTGGAGGGAACGAGGAGAAGAGGGAGACCAAATTGGAGGTGGAAAGATGGAGTGAAAAAGATTTTGTGTGATCGGGGCCTGAACTTGCAGGAGGGTGAAAGGAGGGCAAGGAAGAGAGTGAATTGGAGCGATGTGGTATACCGGGGTTGACGTGCTGTCAGTGGATTGAATCAAGGGCATGTGAAGCGTCTGGGGTAAACAATGGAAAGCTGTGTAGGTATGTATATTTGCGCGTGTGGACGTATGTATATATATGTGTATGGGGGTGGGTTGGGCCATTTCTTTCGTCTGTTTCCTTGCGCTACCTCGCAAACGCGAGAGACAGCGACAAAGCAAAAAAAAAAAAAAAAAAAAAATATATATATATACATATATATATATATATATATATATATATATATATATATATATATATATATATATATATATATATACATATATATATATATATATATATATATATATATATATATATATATATATATAGTTATATATAGTTATATATATATATATATATATATATATATATATTTTCTTTTTTTTTTTCTTTTTTTTTTATACTTTGTCGCTGTCTCCCGCGTTTGCGAGGTAGCGCAGGGAAACAGACGAAAGAAATGGCCTAACCCACCCCCATACACATATATATACCAGCTTCTTCAGTTTCTCACATGAATCAGCCACCAGCGCTGTATCATCAGCGAACAACAAGTGACTCACTTCCAAAGCTCTCTCATCCCCAACAGACTTCATACTTGCCCCTCTTTCCAAAACTCTTGCCTTTACCTCCCTAACAACCCCATCCATAAACAAATTAAACAACCATGGAGACATCACACACCCCTGCCGCAAACCTACATTCACTGAAAACCAATCACTTTCCTCTCTTCCTACACGTACACATGCCTTACATCCTCGATAAAAACTTTTCACTGCTTCTAACAACTTGCCTCCCACACCATATATTCTTAATACCTTCCACAGAGCATCTCTATCAACTCTATCATATGCCTTCTCCAGATCCATAAATGCTACATACAAATCCATTTGCTTTTCTAAGTATTTCTCACATACATTCTTCAAAGCAAACACCTGATCCACACATCCTCTACCACTTCTGAAACCACAATGCTCTTCCCCAATCTGATGCTCTGTACATGCCTTCACCCTCTCAATCAATACCCTCCCATACAATTTACCAGGAATACTCAACAAACTTATACCTCTGTAATTTGAGCACTCACTCTTATCCCCTTTTCCTTTGTACAATGGCACTATGCACGCATTCCTCCAATCCTCAGGCACCTCACCATATATATATATATATATATATATATATATATATATATATATATATATATATATATATATATATATATATATATATATATATATATATATATATATATATATATATATATATATATATTATTTATCATTAGGGAGAATAAAAAGATGTTCTGGAAGGAGGTAAATAAAGTGCGTAAGACAAGGGAGCAAATGGGAACTTCAGTGAAGGGCGCAAATGGGGAGGTGATAACAAGTAGTGGTGATGTGAGAAGGAGATGGAATGAGTATTTTGAAGGTTTGTTGAATGTGTTTGATGATAGAGTGGCAGATATAGGGTGTTTTGGTCGAGGTGGTTTGCAAAGTGAGAGGGTTAGGGAAAATGATTTGGTAAACAGAGAAGAGGTAGATGAAAGCTTTGCGGAAAATGAAAGCCGGCAAGGCAGCAGGTTTGGATAGTATTGCAGTGGAATTTATTAAAAAAGGGGGTGACTGTATTGTTGATTGGTTGGTAAGGTTATTTAATGTATGTATGACTCATGGTGAGGTGCCTGAGGATTGGTGGAATGCGTGCATAGTGCCATTGTACAAAGGCAAAGGGGATAAGAGTGAGTGCTCAAATTACAGAGGTATAAGTTTGTTGAGTATTCCTGGTAAATCATATGGGAGGGTATTGATTGAGAGGGTGAAGGCATGTACAGAGCATCAGATTGGGGAAGAGCAGTGTGGTTTCAGAAGTGGTAGACGACGTGTGGATCAGATGTTTGCTTTGAAGAATGTATGTGAGAAATACTTAGAAAAGCAAATGAATTTGTATGTAGCATTTATGGATCTGGAGAAGGCATATGATAGAGTTGACAGAGATGCTCTGTGGAAGGTATTAAGAATATATGGTGTGGGAGGAAAGTTGTTAGAATCAGTGAAAAGTTTTTATCGAGGATGTAAGGCATGTGTACGTGTAGGAAGAGAGGAAAGTGATTGGTTCTCAGTGAATGTAGGTTTGCGGCAGGGGTGTGTGATGTCTCCATGGTTGTTTAATTTGTTTATGGATGGGATTGTTAGGGAGGTAAATGCAAGAGTTTTGGAAAGAGGGGCAAGTATGAAGTCTGTTGGGGATGAGAGAGCTTGGGAAGTGAGTCAGTTGTTGTTCGCTGATGATACAGCGCTGGTGGCTGATTCATGTGAGAAACTGCAGAAGCTGGTGACTGAGTTTGGTAAAGTGTGTGGAAGATGAAAGTTAAGAGTAAATGTGAATAAGAGCAAGGTTATTAGGTACAGTAGGGCTGAGGGTCAAGTCAATAGGGAGGTGAGTTTGAATGGAGAAAAACTGGAGGAAGTGAAGTGTTTTAGATATCTGGGAGTGGATCTGGCAGCGAATGGAACCATGGAAGCGGAAGTGGATCATAGGGTGGGGGAGGGGGCGAAAATTCTGGGGGCCTTGAAGAATGTGTGGAAGTCGAGAACATTATCTCGGAAAGCAAAAATGGGTATGTTTGAAGGAATAGTGGTTCCAACAATGTTGTATGGTTGCGAGGCGTGGGCTATGGATAGAGTTGTGCGCAGGAGGATGGATGTGCTAGAAATGAGATGTTTGAGGACAATGTGTGGTGTGATGTGGTTTGATCGAGTGAGTAACGTAAGGGTAAGAGAGATGTGTGGAAATAAAAAGAGCGTTGTTGAGAGAGCAGAAGAGGGTGTTTTGAAGTGGTTTGGGCACATGGAGAGAATGAGTGAGGAAAGATTGACCAAGAGGATATATGTGTCGGAGGTGGAGGGAACGAGGAGAAGAGGGAGACCAAATTGGAGGTGGAAAGATGGAGTGAAAAAGATTTTGTGTGATCGGGGCCTGAACATGCAGGAGAGTGAAAGGAGGGCAAGGAATAGAGTGAATTGGAGCGATGTGGTATACCGGGGTTGACGTGCTGTCAGTGGATTGAATCAAGGCATGTGAAGCGTCTGGGTAAACCATGGAAAGCTGTGTAGGTATGTATATTTGCGTGTGTGGACGTATGTATATACATGTGTATGGGGGGGGGCATTTCTTTCGTCTGTTTCCTTGCGCTACCTCGCAAACGCGGGAGACAGCGACAAAGTATAATATTCTTCTTCTTTTCTTTCAAACTAATCGCCATTTCCCGCATTAGCGAGGTAGCGTTAAGAACAGAGGCCTGGGCCTTTGAGGGAATACCCTCACCTGGCCAAATTCTCTGTTCCTTCTTTTGGAAAATTAAAAAAAACGAGAGGGGAGGATTTCCAGCACCCCGCTCCCTCCCCTTTTAGTCGCCTTCCACGACACGCAGGGAATACGTGGGAAGTATTCTTTCTCCCCAATCCCCAGGGAATAAAGTATTATATATATATATATATATATATATATATATATATATATATATATATATATATATATATATATATATATATATATATATATATATATATATATATATATATATATATATATATATATATATATATATATATATATATATAGTTATATGTATCCTCCCTCTCGTTTTTTTTTTTTTTTTTTTTTTTTTTTTCCAAAAGAAGGAACAGAGAATTGGGCCAGGTGAGGGTATTCCCTCAAAGGCCCAGTCCTCTCTTCTTAACGCTACCTCGCTAATGCGGGAAATGGCGAATAGTTTGAAAGAAAAAAAAAAAAAAAAAATATATATATATATATATATATATATATATATATATATATATATATATATATATATATATATATATATATATATATATATATATATATATATATATATAGTTACATATATACATAGTTATATATATAGTTATATATATAAATATATTTATTTATCTATTTATTTACTTAATTTCCTTTGTCGCTGTCTCCAGCGTTTGCGAGGTAGCGCAAGGAAACAGACGAAAGAAATGGCCCAACCCAACCCCATACACAATGTATATACACACACGTCCACACAAGGAAATATACACACCTATACATCTCAATATACACATATATATACACACACAGACACATACATATATACCTATGCACACAATTCACACTCTCTGCCTTTATTCATTCCCATCGCGACCTCGCCACATATGGAATAACATCCTCCTCCCCCTCATGTGTGCGAGGTAGCACTAGGAAAAGATAACAAAGGCCCCATTCATTAACACTCAGTCTCTAGCTGTCATACAATAATGCCCGAAACCACAGCTCCCTTTCCACATCCAGGCCCCACACACCTTTCCATGGTTTACCCCAGACGCTTCACATGCCCTGATTCAATCCACAGACAGCACGTCAACCCCAGTATACCACATCGATCCAATTCACTCTATTCCTTGCCCTCCTTTCACTCTCCTGCATGTTCAGGCCCCAATCACACAAAATCTTTTTCACTCCATCTTTCCACCTCCAATTTGGTCTCCCACTTCTCCTCGTTCCCTCCACCTACAACACATATATCCTCTTGGTCAATCTTTCCTCACTCATTCTCTCCATGTGCCCAAACAATTTCAAAACACCCTCTTCTGCTCTCTCAACCACGCTCTTTTTATTTCCACACATCTCCCTTACCCTTACATTACTTACTCGATCAAACCACCTCACACCACATATTGTCCTATAATATCTCATTTCAAGAACATTCACCCTCCTGCGCACAGCTCTATCCATAGCCCACGCCTCGCAACCATACAACATTGTTGGAACTATTATTCCTTCAAACATACCCATTTTTGATTTCCGAGAAATGTTCTCGACTTCCACACATTCTTCAAGGCTCCCAGGATTCTCGCCCCCTTTCCAACACTATCATTCTCTTCCGCTTCCATGGTTCCATCCGCTGCCAGATCCACTCCCAGATATCTAAAACACTTTACTTCCTCCAGTTTTTCTCCATTCAAACTTACCTCCCAATTGACTTGACCCTCAACCCTACTGTACCAAGTAACCTTGCTCTTATTCACATTTACTCTTAACTTTCTTCTTTCACACACTTTACCAAACTCAGTCAAAGGCTTCTGCAGTTTCTCACATGAATCAGCTACCAGCGCTGTATCAGCGAACAACAACTGACTTACTTCCCAAGCTCTCTCATCCACAACAGACTTCATATTTGCCCCTCTTTCCAAAACGCTTGCATTCACCTCCCTAACAACCCCATCCATAAACAAATTAAACAACCATGGAGACATCAAACACCCCTGCCGCAAACCTATATTCACTGAGAACCAATCACTTTCCTCTCTTCCTACACGTACACATGCCTTACATCCTCGATAAAAACATTTCACTGCTTCTAACAACTTGCCTCCCACACCATATGTTCTTAATACCTTCTACAGAGCATCTCTATCAACTCTATCATATATATATATATATATATATATATATATATATATATATATATATATATATATATATATATATATGTATATATATCTTTTTCTTATTTCTTTCACACTATTCGCCAATTCCCGCGATGGCGAGGTAGCGTCAAGAACAGAGGACTGGGTCTTTGAGGGAATATCCTCACTTGACACCCTTCTCTGTTCATTCTTTTGGAAAAGATAAATATATATATATATATATATATATATATATATATATATATATATATATATATATATATATATATATATATATATATATTTTTTTTTTTTCTTTTTTTTTTTGCTTTGTCGCTGTCTCACGCGTTTGCGAGGTAGCGCAAGGAAACAGACGAAAGAAATGGCCCAACCCACCCCCATACACATGTATATACATACGTCCACACACGCAAATATACGTACCTACACAGCTTTCCATGGTTTACCCCAGACGCTTCATATGCCCTGATTCAATCCACTGACAGCACGTCAACCCCGGTATACCACATCGATCCAATGCACTCCATTCCTTGCCCTCCTTTCACCCTCCTGCATGTTCAGGCCCCGACCATACAAAATCTTTTTCACTCCATCTTTCCACCTCCAATTTGGTCTCCCACTTCTTCTCGTTCCCTCCACCTCCGACACATATATCCTCTTGGTCAATGTTTCCTCACTCATTCTCTCCTTGTCCCCAAAACAATTCAAAACACCCTCTTCTGCTCTCTCAACCACGCTCTTTTTATTTCCACACATCTCTCTTACCCTTACGTTACTTACTCGATCAAACCACCTCACACCACATATTGTCCTCAAACATCTCATTTCCAGCACATCCATCCTCCTGCGCACAACTCTCTCTATAGCCCACGCCTCGCAACCATACAACATTGTTCGAATCACTATTCCTTCAAACATACCCATTTTTGCTTTCCGAGATAATGTTCTCGACTTCCACACATTCTTCAAGGCTCCCAGAATTTTGGCCCCCTCCCCCACCCTATGATCCACTTCCGCTTCCATGGTTCCATCCGCTGCCAGATCCACTCCCAGATATCTAAAACACTTTACTTCCTCCAGTTTTTCTCCATTCAAACTTACCTCCCCATTGACTTGACCCTCAACCCTACTGTACTTAATTACCTTGCTCTTATTCACATTTACTCTTAACTTTCATCTCTCACACACTTTACCAAACTCAGTCACCAGTTTCTGCAGTCTCTCACATGAATCAGCCACCAGCGCTGTATCATCAGCGAACAACAACTGACTCACTTCCCAAGCTCTCTCATCCACAACAGACTTCATACTTGCCACTCTTTTCAAAACTCTTGCATTCACCTCCCTAACAACCCCATCCATAAACAAATTAAACATCCATTGAGACATCACACACCCCTGCCGCAAACCTACATTCAATGAGAACCAATCACTTTCCTCTCTTCGTACACGTACACATGCCTTACATCCTCGATAAAAACTTTTCACTACTTCTAACAACTTGCCTCCCACACCATATATTCTTAATACCTTCCACAGAGCATCTCTATCAACTCTATCGTATGCCTTCTGCAGATCCATAAATGGTACATACAAATCCATTTGCTTTTCTAAGTATTTCTCACATACATTCTTCAAAGCAAACACCTGATCCACACATCCTCTACCACTTCTGAAACCACAGTGCTCTTCCCAATCTGATGCTCTATACATGCCTTCACACTCTCAATCAATACCCTCCCATATCATTTACCAGGAATACTCAACAAACTTATACCTCTGTAATTTGAGCACTCACTCTTATCCCCTTTGCCTTTGTACAATGGCACTATGCACGCATTCCGCCAATCCACAGGCACCTCACCATGAGTCATCCATACATTAAATAACCTTACTAACCAGTCAATAATACAGTCACCCCCTTTTTTAATAAATTCCACTGCAATACCATCCAAGCCTGCTGCCTTGCCGGCTTTCATCTTCCGCAAAGCTTTCACTACCTCTTCTCTGTTTACCAAATCATTTTCCCTAACCCTCTCACTTTGCACACCACCTCGACCAAAACACCCTATATCTGCCACTCTATCATGAAACACATTCAACAAACCCTTAAAATACTCACTCCATCTTCTTCTCACATCACCACTACTTTTTATCACCTCCCCATTTGCGCCCTTCACTGAAGTTCCCATTTGCTCCCTTGTCTTACGCACTTTATTTACCTCCTTCCAGAACATCTTTTTATTCTCCCTAAAATTTAATGATACTCTCTCACCCCAACTCTCATTTGCCCTTTTTTTCACCTCTTGCACCTTTCTCTTGACCTCCTGTCTCTTTCTTTTATACGTCTCCCACTCAACTGTATTTTTTCCCTGCAAAAATCGTCCAAATGCCTCTCCCTTCTCTTTCACTAATACTCTTACTTCTTCATCCCACCACTCACAACCCTTTCTAATCAACCCACCTCCCACTCTTCTCATGCCACAAGCATCTTTTGCGCAATCCATCGCTGATTCCCTAAATACATCCCATTCCTCCCCCACTCCCCTTCCTTCCATTGTTCTCACCTTTTTCCATTCTGTACTCAGTCTCTCCTGGTACTTCCTCAAACAAGTCTCCTTCCCAAGCTCACTTACTCTCACCACCCTCTTCACCCCAACATTCACTCTTTTTTTCTGAAAACCCATACAAATCTTCACCTTAGCCTCCACAAGATAATGATCAGACATCCATCCAGTTGCACCTCTCAGCACATTAACATCCAAAAGTCTCTCTTTCGCGCGCCTGTCAATTAACACGTAATCCAATAACGCTCTCTGGCCATCTCTCCTACTTACATAAGTATACTTATGTATATCTCGCTTTTTAAACCAGGTATTCCCAATCATCAGTCCTTTTTCAGCACATAAATCTACAAGCTCTTCACCATTTCCATTTACAACACTGAAAACCCCATGTATACCAGTCATTCCCTCAACTGCCACATTACTCACCTTTGCATTCAAATCACCCATCACTATAACCCGGTCTCGTGCATCAAAACCACTAACACACTCATTCAGCTGAAAGCTGGCAAGGCAGCAGGTTTGGATGGTATTGCAGTGAAATTTATTAAAAAAGGTGGTGACTGTATTGTTGACTGGTTGGTAAGGTTATTTAATGTATGTATGACTCACGGTGAGGTGCCTGAGGATTGGCGGAATGCGTGCATAGTGCCATTATACAAAGGCAAAGAGGATAAGAGTGAGTGCTCAAATTACAGAGGTATAAGTTTGTTGAGTATTCCTGGTAAATTATAAGGGAGGGTATTGATTGAGAGGGTGAAGGCATGTACAGAGCATCAGATTGGGGAAGAGCAGTGTGGTTTCAGAAGTGGTAGAGGATGTGTGGATCAGGTGCTTGCTTTGAAGAATGTATATGAGAAATACTTAGAAAAGCAAATGGATTTGTATGTAGCATTTATGGATCTGGAGAAGGCATATGATAGAGTTGATAGAGATGCTCTGTGGAAGGTATTAAGAATATATGGTGTGGGAGGCAAGTTGTTAGAAGGAGTGAAAAGTTTTTATCGAGGATGTAAGGCATGTGTACGTGTAGGAAGAGAGGAAAGTGATTGGTTCTCAGTGAATGTAGGTTTGCGGCAGGGGTGTGTGATGTCTCCATGGTTGTTTCATTTGTTTATGGATGGGGTTGTTAGGGAGGTAAATGCAAGAGTTTTGGAAAGAGGGGCAAGTATGAAGTCTGTTGGGAATGAGAGAGCTTGGGAAGTGAGTCAGTTGTTTTTCGCTGATGATACAGCGCTGGTGGCTGATTCATGTGAGAAACTGCAGAAGCTGGTGACTGAGTTTGGTAAAGTGTGTGAAAGAAGAAAGTTAAGAGTAAATGTGAATAAGAGCAAGGTTATTAGGTACAGTCGGGTTGAGGGTCAAGTCAATTGGGAGGTGAGTTTGAATGGAGAAAAACTGTCGGAGGTGAAGTGTTTTAGATATCTGGGAGTGGATCTGGCAGCGGATGGAACCATGGAAGCGGAAGTGGATCATAGGGTGGGGGAGGGGGCGAAAATTCTGGGAGCCTTGAAGAATGTGTGGAAGTCGAGAACATTATCTCGGAAAGCAAAAATGGGTATGTTTCAAGGAATAGTGGTTCCAACAATGTTGTATGGTTGCGAGGCGTGGGCTATGGATAGAGTTGTGTGCAGGAGGATGGATGTGCTGGAAATGAGATGTTTGAGGACAATGTGTGGTGTGAGGTGGTTTGATCGAGTAAGTAACGTAAGGGTAAGAGAGATGTGTGGAAATAAAAAGAGCGTGGTTGAGAGAGCAGAAGAGGGTGTTTTGAAATGGTTTGGGCACATGGAGAGAATGAGTGAGGAAAGATTGACCAAGAGGATATATGTGTCGGAGGTGGAGGGAACGAGGAGAAGAGGGAGACCAAATTGGAGGTGGAAAGATGGAGTGAAAAAGATTTTGTGTGATCGGGGCCTGAACATGCAGGAGGGTGAAAGGAGGGCAAAGAATAGAGTGAATTGGAGCGATGTGGTATACCGGGGTTGACGTGCTGTCAGTGGATTGAATCAAGGCATGTGTATGGGGGTGGGTTGGGCCATTTCTTTCGTCTGTTTCCTTGCGCTACCTCGCAAACGCGGGAGACAGCAACAAAGCAAAAAAAAAAAAAAAAAAAAAATATATATATATATATATATATATATATATATATATATATATATATATATATATATTATCCCTGGGGATAAGGGAGAAAGAATACTTCCCACATATTCCCTGCGTGTCGCAGATGACGACTAAAAGGGGAGCGAGCGGGGGGCTGGAAATCCTCCCCGCTCAATTTTCATTTTCCAAAAGAAGGAACAGAGGAGGGGCCAGGTGGGGATATTCCCTCAGAGGCCCAGTCCTCTGTTCTAAAAGCTACCTTGCTACCCCGGGAAATGGCGAATAGTTTGAAAAAAAAGATATATATATATATATATATATATATATATATATATATATATATATATATATATATATATATATATATATATATATATATAATAAAAAACTTTTCACTGCTTCTAACAACTTGCCTCCCACACCATATATAGCATCTCTATCAACTCTATCATATGCCTTCTCCAGATCCATAAATGCTACATACAAATCCATTTGCTTTTCTAAGTATTTCTCACATACATTCTTCAAAGCAACCACCTGATCCACACATCCTCTACCACTTCTGAAACCACACTGCTCTTCCCTAATCTGATGCTCTGTACATGCCTTCACCCTCTCAATCAATATCCTCCCATATAATTTACCAGGAATACTCAACAAACTTATACCTCTGTAATTTGAGCACTCACTCTTATCCCCTTTGCCTTTGTACAATGGCACTATGCACGCATTCCGCCAATCCTCAGGCACCTCACCATGAGTCATATATACATTAAATAACCTTACCAAGCAGTCAGCAATACAGTCACACCCTTTTTTAATAAATTCCACTGCAATACCATCCAAACCTGCTGCCTTGCCGGCTTTCATCTTCCGCAAAGCTTTTACTACCTCTTCTCTGTTTACCAAATCATCTTCCCTAACCCTCTCACTTTGCACACCACCTCGACCAAAACACCCTATATCTGCCACTCTATCATCAAACACATTCAACAGACCTTCAAAATACTCACTCCATCTCCTTCTCACATCACCACTACTTATTATCACCTCCCCATTTGCGCCCTTCACTGAATTTCCCATTTGCTCCCTTGTCTTACGCACTTTATTTACCTCCTTCCAGAACATCTTTTTATTCTCACTAAAATTTAATGATACTCTCTCACCCCAACTCTCATTTGCCCTTTTTTATCGAGGATGTAAGGCATGTGTACGTGTAGGAAGAGAGGAAAGTGATTGGTTCTCAGTGAATGTAGGTTTGCGGCAGGGGTGTGTGATGTCTCCATGGTTGTTTAATTTGTTTATGGATGGGGTTGTTAGAGATGAGAGAGCTTGGGAAATGAGTCAGTTGTTGTTCGCTGATGATACAGCGCTGGTGGCTGATTCATGTGAGAAACTGCAGAAGCTGGTGACTGAGTTTGGTAAAGTGTGTGAAAGAAGAAAGTTAAGAGTAAATGTGAATAAGAGCAAGGTTATTAGGTACAGTCGGGTTGAGGGTCAAGTCAATTGGGAGGTGAGTTTGAATGGAGAAAAACTGGAGGAAGTGAAGTGTTTTAGATATCTGGGAGTGGATCTGGCAGCGGATGGAACCATGGAAGCGGAAGTGGATCATAGGGTGGGGGAGGGGGCGAAAATTCTGGGAGCCTTGAAGAATGTGTGGAAGTCGAGAACATTATCTCGGAAAGCAAAAATGGGTGTGTTTGAAGGAATAGTGGTTCCAACAATGTTGTATGGTTGCGAGACGTGGGCTATGGATAGAGTTTTGTGCAGGAGGATGAATGTGCTGGAAATGAGATGTTTGAGGACAATATGTGGTGTGAGGTGGTTTGATCGAGTGAGTAACGTAAGGGTAAGAGAGATGTGTGGAAATAAAAAAGAGCATGGTTGAGAGAGCAGAAGAGGGTGTTTTGAAATGGTTCGGGCACATGGAGACAATGAGTGAGGAAAGATTGACCAAGAGAATATATGTGTCGGAGGTGGAGGGAACGAGGAGAAGAGGGAGACCAAATTGGAGGTGGAAAGATGGAGTGAAAAAGATTTTATGTGATCGGGGCCTGAACATGCAGGAGGGTGAAAGGAGGGCAAGGAATAGAGTGAATTGGAGCGATATGGTATACCGGGATTGACGTGCTGTCAGTGGATTGAATCAAGGCATGTGAAGCGTCTGGGGTAAACCATATATATATATATATATATATATATATATATATATATATATATATATATATATATATATATATATATATATATATATATATATATATATATATATATATATATATATATATCCCTGGGGTTAGGGGTGAAAGAATACTTCCCACGTATTCCCTGCGTGTCGTAGAAGGCGACTAAAAGGGGAGGGAGCGAGGGGCTGGAAATCCTCTCCTTTCGTTTTTTCTTTTTTTTTTTTTTTGTTTTTTATTATTTTCCAAAAGAAGGAACAGAGAAGGGGGCCACGTGAGGATATTCCCTCAGAGGCCCAGTTCTCTGTTCTTAACGCTACCTCGCTAACGCGGGAAATGGCGAATAGTTTGAAAGAAAAAAAGATATATATATATATATATATATATATATATATATATATATATATATATATATATATATATATATATATATATATATATATATATATATATATATATATATATATATATACATATATGTATATATAAATATATATATATATATATATATATATATATATATATATATATATATATATATATATATATATATATATATATATATATATATATATATATATATATATATATATATATATATATATATATATATATATATATATATATATATATATATATATATATATATATATATATATATATATATATATATATATATATATATATATATATATATATATATATATATATATATATATATATGAATGGTGGGGTGAAGAGGGTGGTGAGAGTAAGTGAGCTTGGGAAGGAGACTTGTGTGAGGAAGTACCAGGAGAGACTAAGTACAGGATGTAAAAAGGTGAGAACAATGATAGTAAGGGGAGTGGGGGAGGAATGGGATTTATTTAGGGAATCAGTGATGGATTGCGCAAAAGATGCTTGTGGCATGAGAAGAGTGGGAGGTGGGTTGATTAGAAAGTGTAGTGAGTGGTGGGATGAAAAAGTAAGATTATTAGTGAAAGAGAAGAGAGAGGCATTTGGACGATTTTTGCAGGGAAAAAATGCAATTGAGTGCGAGATGCATAAAAGAAAGAGACAGGAGGTCGAGAAAGGTGCAAGAGGTGAAATATAGGGCAAATGAGAGTTGGGGTGAGAGAGTATCATTATAGGGAGAATAAAAAGATGTTCTGGAAGGAGGTAAATAAAGTGCGTAAGACAACGGAGCAAATGGGAACTTCAGTAAAGGGCGCAAATGGGGAGGTGACAACAAGTAGTGGTGATGTGAGAAGGATTTGGAGCGAGTATTTTGAAGGTTCGTTGAATGTGTTTGATGATAGAGTGACAGATATAGGGTGTTTTGGTCGAGGTGGTGTACAAAGTGAGAGGGTTAGGGAAGATGATTTGGTAAACGGAGAAGAGGTAGTAAAAGCTTTGCGGAAGATGAAAGCCGGCAAGGCAGCAGGTTTGGATGGTATTGCAGTGGAATTTATTAAAAAAGGGGATGAATGTATTATTGACTGGTTGGTAAGGTTATTTAATGTATGTATGACTAATGGTGAGGTGCCTGAGGATTGGCGGAATGCGTGAATAGTGCCATTGTACAAAGGCAAAGGGGATAAGAGTGAGTGCTCAAATTACAGAGGTATAACATTGTTGAGTATTCCTGGTAAATTATATGGGAAGGTATTGATTGAGAGGGTGAAGGCATGTACAGAGCATCAGATTGGGGAAGAGCAGTGTGGTTTCAGAAGTGGTAGAGGATGTGTGGATCAGGTGTTTGCTTTGAAGAATGTATGTGAGAAATACTTAGAAAAGCTAATGGATTTGTATGTAGCTAATGGATTTTTATGTAGCATTTATGGATCTGGAGAAGGCATATGATAGAGTTGATAGAGATGCTCTGTGGAAGGTATTAAGAATATATGGTGTGGGAGGTAAGTTGTTAGAAGCAGTGAAAAGTTTTTATCGAGGATGTAAGGCATGTGTACGTGTAGGAAGAGAGAAAAGTGATTGGTTATCAGTGAATGTAGGTTTGCGGTAGGGGTGTGTATGTCTCCATGGTTGTTAAATTTGTTTATGGATGGGGTTCTTAGGGAGGTAAATGCAAGAGTTTTGGAAAGAGGGGCAAGTATGAAGTCTATTTGCGATGAGAGAGCTTGGGAAGTGAGTCAGTTGTTGTTCGCTGATGATACAGCGCCGGTGGCTGATTCATGTGAGAAACTGCAGAAGCTGGTGACTGAGTTTGGTAAAGTGTGTGAAAGAAGAAAGTTAAGAGTAAATGTGAATAAGATCAAGGTTAATAGGCACAGTAGGGTTGAGGGTCAAGTCAATTGGGAGGTAAGTTTGAATGGAGAAAAAGTGGAGGAAGTAGTGTTTTAGATATCTGAGAGTGGATCTGGCAGCGGATGGAACCATGGAAGCGGAAATGGATCATAGGGTGGGGGAGGGGGCGAAAATCCTGGAAGCCTTGAAGAATGTGTAGTGTCGAGAACATTATCTCGAAAAGCAAAAATGGGTATGTTTGAAGGAATAGTGGTTCCAACAATGTTGTATGGTTGCGAGGCGTG